>NC_091182.1:3090826-3295826 GCF_040958095.1 Procambarus clarkii | reverse complement strand
CAATCAGCAACAGGCAGGCGGAGTATGAGCAGTTTGCTGGTTACGGCGGCTGTAGCCGGTGTGTCGGAGTGTGCATGGTACGATTTGCTTCCTGGGCAAAACGTTGGCGATACTGGTGGACGTATCTTCTATATAGTATCTTGTACTTGAACGACGTATAGATGTAGGGAAGAGCAGGCTCAATCTCTCTTGAAAGAGATTATCGTCACAATATATAATATATATATATATTTATATATATATATATATATATATATATATATATATATATATATATATATATATATATATATATATATATATATATATATCAAAAACAGAAACAAAAACTCCTTATCAAAAACAGTCCGAAGTCGACGGAGAACCCTATATAGCAGTCAAGCGTTGTATACATGTACACTTGCCCCAATTAAGGATGTACCCTTCAATCTAAGTACATAGGTATGACGTCGACCAAGCTGACGAGGCGTTTGACATGTCATCTTCAATCCGGTGCCCCCAGGAATCACATGAGACAAGCCCGTGACATCACCCTAATAAGAAAAATGTTGAACAAAAATACCTGTATAATAGACAAAACCCAAGATGCAAGAAGATTACACATTCTTGAAGCAATTCACATAAGAATAGAACAACCTACCATGAACACCTAAATCAAGGAACTATTTACTCTACCCACCATGAGAGTAAGAAAAAGACCAGAACATAACGATGCCAACACAGAAGACACTGTTCAACATAACAGGCCAATTACACCTGATTAATCTTTGTATGTAGATAGGAGCTGCCTCGTATGGGCCAATAGGCCTTCGGCAGTTACCCCTATTATTATGTTCTTATTTACTTCACCCTCCATTAATCCCTTATGTATCCCCTCATGTTTTTACCTTTATTGTCTTATCACAACAACCAACACTACAACAACGAACACCACATCAACGAACACCATAACAACGACACATCTCAACAACGAATATCTCAACAACGAACACTACATCAACGAACACCACAACAACGAACACTACAACAACGAGCACCACAAAAATGAACATCACAACAACGAACACCACAAAAACGAACACTACAACAACGAACACTACAACAACGAACATCACAACAACGAACACAACAACAACAACGAACACCATAACAACGAACATCATAATAACGAACACTGCAACAATGAACACTACAACAACGAACACTACAACAACGAACACCACAACAACGAACACAACAATAACAACGAACACCATAACAACGAATACCATAATAACGAACACTACAACAATGAACACTAGAACAACGAACACTACAACAACGAACACAACAACAACGAACACTACAACAACGAACACCACCCGAACAAACTCTACACTAACGAACACTACAACAACGAACACTACAAAAACGAACACCACAGCAACGAACATCTCAACAACGAACATAACAACAACGAACACTACAACAACGAACACCACAACAACGAACACCACAACAACGAACAAAACAACAGCGAACAAAACAACATCCAACACTATAACAACGAACACCACAACAACGAACACCACAACAATGAACACAACAACATTGAACACAACAACAACAAACATTACAACAACAAACATCACAACAACGAACACCACAACAACGAACACCACAACAACGAAAACAACAACAACGAACACTACAACAACGAATAATACAACAACAAACACCACAATAACAAACAATTCAACAACAAACACTATAACAACGAGTACTACAACAACGAACACTACAACAACGAACACCGCAATAACGAACACCACAACAACGAACACTAAAACAACGAACACCACAACAACAAACACTACAACAACGAACACTTCAACAACGAACACTACAACAACGAACACCACAAAAACGAACACTACAACAATGAATAATACAACAACGAGTACTACAACAACGAACACTACAACAACGAGTACTACAACAACGAACACTACAACAACGAACACCACAACAACGAACACTAAAACAACGAACACCAAAACAACAAACACTACAACAACGAACACTTCAACAACGAACACTACAACAACGAACACCACAACAACGAAAACCACAACAACGAAAACCACAACAACGAACACCACAACAACGAACACCACAACAACGAACATCTCAAACACGAACATCACAACACCGAACACTACAACAACGAAAACCACAACAACGAACACTACAACAACGAACACCACAACAATGAACATCACAACAATGAACACCACAAAAACGAACACTACAACAACGAACACTACAACAACGAACATTACAACAACGAACACCACAACAACGAACACAACAACAACAATGAACACCATAACAATGAACACTATATTAACGAACACGACAACAATGAATAATACAACAACGAACACTACAACAACGAACACCACAACAACGAACACTACAACAACGAACACCACCACAACAAACACTACAACAACGAACACTTCAACAACGAATACTACAACAACGAACACCACAACAACGAACATCTCAACAACGAACATCTCAACAACGAACATCTCAACAACGAACACTACAACAACGAACATCTCAACAACGAACACTGCAACAACGAACACCACAACAACGAACATCTCAACAACGAACACTACAACAACGAACACTACAACAACGAACACTACAAAAACGAACACTACAACAACGAACACTACAATAACGAAAACTACAACAACAAACACTACAACAACGAACACCACATCACCGAACACCACAACAACGAACATCTCAACAACGAACATCTCAACAACGAGCATCTCAACAACGAACACTACAACAACGAACACCACAACGACGAACACTACAACAACGAACACTTCAACAACGAACACCACAAAAATGAGCACTAAAACAACGAACACTACAACCACGTACACTACAACAACGAACACTACAACAACGAACACCACAACAACGAACATCTCAACAACGAACACCACAACAACGAACATCTCAACAACGAACATCTCAACAACGAACATCTCAACAACGAACATCTCAACAACGAACACTACAACAACGAACACCACAACAACGAACATCTCAACAACGAACACCACAACAACGAACATCTCAACAACGAACATCTCAACAACGAACATCTCAACAATGAACATCTCAACAACAAACACAACAACAACGAACTTTACAACAACGAACATCTCAACAACGAACATCTCAACAACGAACATCTCAAAAACGAACACGACAACAACGAACATCACAACAACGAACTCACAACAACGAACACCACAACAACGAACATCTCAATAACGAACATCTCAACAACGAACGTCTCAACAACGAACATCTCATCAACGAACAGTACAACAATGAACACTACAACAACGAACACTACAACAACGAACACTACAACAACGAACACCACAACAACGAACACCACAACAACGAACGTCTCAACAACGAACATCTCATCAACGAACAGTACAACAATGAACACTACAACAACGAGCACCACAACAACGGACACTAGAACAACGAACACCACAACAACGAACTCCACTACAACGAACTTTACAATCACGAACACCACAACAACGAACATTACAACAACGAACATCATAAAAACGACCATTACAACAACGAACACCACAACAACGAACACTACACTAATTAACATTACAACAACGAACATTACAACAATGAACACTACAACAACGAAGAAAACAACAACGAACACATCAACAACGAACACTACAACAACGAACACCACAACAACGAACACCACAACAACAAACACTACAGCAACGAACACCACAACAAAGAAATTTACAACAATGAACACTATAACAACTAACATTACAACAACGAACACCACAATAACGATCACTACAACAACAAACACTAAAACAACGAAGGTTATGAGAATAAACTCCACAACAACGGACATTACAAGAAGGAACACTACAACAACGAACACTACAACAACATACACTACAACAACGAACACTACAACAACAAACATTACAACAACGAACATTAAAACAATGAACACCACAACAACGAACACAACAACAACAACGAACACTATAACAACGAACACCATAACAACGAACACTACAACAACGAACACTACAGCAACAAACACCAAAACAACGAACACTTCAACAATGAACACCACAACAACGAACATCTCAACAACGAACACTGCAACAACGAACACCACAACAACGAACATCTCAACAACGAACACTACAAAAACGAACACTACAACAACGAACACTACAATAACGAACACTACAACAACAAACACTACAACAACGAACACCAGATCACCGAACACCACAACTACGAACATCTCAACAACGAACATCTCAACAACGAACATCACAACAACGAACACTACAACAACGAACACCACAACAACGAACATCACAACCACGAACACTACAACAACGAACATCAACCCAACGAACACCACAACAACGAACATCTCAACAACGAATATCTCAACAACGAACATCTCAACAACGAACATCTCAACAACGAACACGACAACAACGAACACCACAACAACGAACTCACAACAACGAACACCACAACAACGAACATCTCAACAACGAACATCTCAACAACGAACGTCTCAACAACGAACATATCATCAACGAACAGTACAACAATGAACACTACAACAACGAACACCACAACAACGAACACTACAACAAAGAACACCACAACAACGAACTCCACAACAACGAACTTTACAACGACGAACACCACAACAACGAACATTACAACAACGAACATCATAAAAACGACCATTACAACATCGAACACCACAACAACGAACTCACAACAACGAACACCACAACAACGAACATCTCAACAACGAACATCTCAACAACGAACGTCTCAACAACGAACATCTCATCAATGAACAGAACAACAATGAACACTACAACAACGAACACCACAACAACGAACACTACAACAAAGAACACCACAACAACGAACTCCACAACAACGAACTTTACAACCACGAACACCACAACAACGAACATTACAACAACGAACATCATAAAAACGACCATTACAACAACGAACACCACAACAACGAACACTACACTAATTAACACCACAACAACGAACACCACAACAACGAACAATACAACAGCGAACAAAACCACATCCAACACTACAACAACGAACACCACAACAACGAACACCACAACAATGAACACAACAACATTGAACACAACAACAACAAACATTACAACAACAAACATCACAACAACGAACACCACAACAACGAACACCACAACAACGAAAACAACAACAAAGAACACTAAAACAACGAACAATACAACAACGAACACCACAATAACAAACAATTCAACAACAAACACTATAACAACGAGTACTACAACAACGAACACTACAACAACGAATACCGCAATAACGAACACCACAACAACGAACACTAAAACAACGAACACCACAACAACAAACACTACAACAACGAACACTTCAACAACGAACACTACAACAACGAACACCACAAAAACGAACACTACAACAATGAATAATACAACAACGAGTACTACAACAACGAACACTACAACAACGAACACCACAACAACGAACACTAAAACAACGAACACCACAACAACAAACACTACAACAACGAACACTTCAACAACGAACACTACAACAACGAACACCACAACAACGAAAACCACAACAACGAAAACCACAACAACGAACACCACAACAACGAACACCACAACAACGAACATCTCAAACACGAACATCACAACACCGAACACTACAACATCGAAAACCACAACAACGAACACTACAACAACGAACACCACAACAATGAACATCACAACAACGAACACCACAAAAACGAACACTACAACAACGAACACTACAACAACGAACATTACAACAACGAACACCACAACAACGAACACAACAACAACAATGAACACCATAACAATGAACACTATATTAACGAACACGACAACAATGAACAATACAACAACGAACACTACAACAACGAACACCACAACAACGAACACTACAACAACGAACACCACCACAACAAACACTACAACAACGAACACTTCAACAACGAATACTACAACAACGAACACTACAACAACGAACACAACAACAACGAACACTACAACAACGAACACCACAACGACGAACACTACAACAACGAACACTTCAACAACGAACACCACAAAAATGAGCACTAAAACAATGAACACTAGAACAGCGAACACTACAACAACGAACACTGCAACAACGAACATCTCAACAACGAACACTGCAACAACGAGCAGCACAACAACGAACATCTCAACAACGAACACTACAACAACGAACACTACAAAAACGAACACCACATCACCGAACACCACAACAACGAACATCTCAACAACGAACATCTCAACAACGAACATCTCAACAACGAACACTACAACAACGAACACCACAACGACGAACAGTACAACAACGAACACTTCAACAACGAACACCACAAAAATGAGCACTAAAACAACGAACACTTCAACAACGAACACCACAACAACGAACATCTCAACAACGAACACTGCAAAAACGAACACCACAACAACGAACATCTCAACAACGAACACTACAACAACGAACACTACAACAACGAACACTACAAAAACGAACATTACAACAACGAACACTACAATAACGAACACTACAACAACAAACACTACAACAACGAACACCACACCACCGAACAACACAACAAAGAACATCTCAACAACGAACATCTCAACAACGAACATCTCAACAACGAACACTACAACAACGAACATCTCAACAACGAACACTGCAACAACGAACACCACAACAACGAACATCTCAACAACGAACACTACAACAACGAACACTACAACAACGAACACTACAAAAACGAACACTACAACAACAACGAACACTACAATAACGAAAACTACAACAACAAACACTACAACAACGAACACCACACCACCGAACACCACAACAAAGAACATCTCAACAACGAACATCTCAACAACGAACATCTCAACAACGAACACTACAACAACGAACATCTCAACAACGAACACTGCAACAACGAACACCACAACAACGAACATCTCAACAACGAACACTACAACAACGAACACTACAACAACGAACACTACAAAAACGAACACTACAACAACGAACACTACAATAACGAAAACTACAACAACAAACACTACAACAACGAACACCACATCACCGAACACCACAACAACGAACATCTCAACAACGAACATCTCAACAACGAGCATCTCAACAACGAACACTTCAACAACGAACACCACAAAAATGAGCACTAAAACAACGAACACTACAACCACGTACACTACAACAACGAACACTACAACAACGAACACCACAACAACGAACATCTCAACAACGAACACTGCAACAACGAACACCACAACAGCGAACATCTCAACAACGAACACTACAACAACGAACACTACAACAACGAACACTACAAAAACGAACACTACAACAACAAACACAACAATAACGATCACTACAACAACAAACACTACAACAACGAACATCTCAACAACGAACATCTCAACAACGAACATCTCAACAACGAACATCTCAACAACGAACATCTCAACAGCGAACACTACAACAACGAACACCACAACAACGAACATCAGAACAACGAACATCTCAACAACGAACATCTCAACAACGAACATCTCAACAACAAACACAACAACAACGAACTTTACAACAACGAACATCTCAACAACGAACATCTCAACAACGAACATCTCAAAAACGAACACGACAACAACGAACACCACAACAACGAACTCACAACAACGAACACCACAACAACGAACATCTCAATAACGAACATCTCAACAACGAACGTCTCAACAACGAACATCTCATCAACGAACAGTACAACAATGAACACTACAACAACGAACACCACAACAAAGAACACTACAACAAAGAACACCACAACAACGAACTCCACAACAACGAACATTACAACAACGAACATCATTAAAACGACCATTACAACAACGAACACCACAACAACGAACACTACACTAATTAACACTACAACAACGAACATTACAACAATGAACACAACAACAACGAAGAAAACAACAACGAACACTTCAACAACGAACACTACAACAACGAACACCACAACAACGAACACCACAACAACAAACACTACAGCAACGAACACCACAACAACGAAATTTACAACAATGAACACTACAACAACTAACATTACAACAACGAACACCACAATAACGATCACTACAACAACAAACACTACAACAACGAACGCTACAACAACGAACACCACAACAACGAACATTAGAACAACGAACACTACAACGACGAAGGGTATAAAAATAAACTCCACAACAACGGGCATTGCAACAAGGAACACTACAACAACGAACACTACAACAACATACACTACAACAACGAACCCTACAACTACAAACACTACAACAACGAACATTACAACAATGAACACCACAACAACGAACACAACAACAACAACGAACACCATAACAACGAACGTTACGTTAACAACGAACACTACAACAACGAACACTACAACAACAAACACCAAAACATCGAACACATCAACAACGAACACCACAAAAACAAACACCACAACAACGAACATTTCAACAACGAACACTACAACAACGAACACAACAACAACGAACACCACAACAACGAACACCACAACAACGAACACCACAACAATGAACATCTCAACAACGAACACTACAACAATGAACACAACAACAACGAACACTACAACAACGAACACTACAACGACGAACACTACAACAACGAACACTTCAACAACGAACAACACAAAAACGAACACTAAAACAACGAACACTACAACAACGAACACTTCATCAACGAATACCACAACAACGAACACCACAACAACGAACACCACAATAACGAACATCTCAACAATGAACACCACAACAACGAACACCACAAAAACGAATACTGCAACAACGAACACTACAGCAACGAACATCACAACAACGAACACCACAACCTCGAACAAAACAACAACAACGAACACCATAACAACAAACACCATAACAAAGAACACTACAACAACGAACACCACAACAACGAACATCTCAACAACGAACACCACAACAACGAACACTACAACAACGAACACTACAACAACGAACACTACAACAACGAACATCTCAACAATGAGCACCACAACAACGAACACTACAACAACGAACATCTCAAAACGAACACCACAACAACGCACACCACAACAACGCACACTAAAACAACAAACACTACAACAATGAACACTACAACAACGAACACTACAACAACGAACACTTCAAAAACGAACATCTTAACAACGAACACCACAACAACGAACACTACAACAACGAACACTACAACAACGAACACTACAACAACGAACACCACATCAACGAACACCATAACAACGAACATCTTAACAACGAACATCTCAACAACGAACAATACAACAATGAACACTACAACAACGAACACCACAACAACGAACATCTCAACAACGAACACTATAACAACTAACACCACAAGAACGACCATCACAACAACGAACATCTCAGCAACGAACATCTCAACAACGAACACTACAACAACGAACACCACAACAACGAACATCTCAACAACGAACACTATAACAACTAACACCACAAGAACGACCATCACAACAACGAACATCTCAGCAACGAACATCTCAACAACGAACACTACAACAACGAACACCACATCACTGAACACCACAACAACGAACATCTCAACAACGAACATCTCAACAACGAACACTACAACAACGAACACCATAACAACGAACATCACAACCACGAACACCACAACAACGAACATCAACCCAACGAACACCACAACAACGAACATCTCAACAACGAACAACTCAACAACGAACATCTCAACAACAAACACCACAACAACGAACTTTACAACAACGAATATCTCAACAACGAACATCTCAACAACGAACCTCTCAAAAACGAACACTACAACAATGAACACCACAACAACGAACATCACAACAACGAACACCACATCAACGAACATCTCAACAACGAACATCTCAACAATGAACGTCTAAACAACGAACAACTCAACAACGAACAATACAACAACGAACAACTCAACAACGAACAATACAACAATGAACACTACAACAACGAACACTACAACAACGAACACTACAAAAACGTACACTACAACAACGAACACTACAATAACGAACACTACAACAACAAACACTACAACAACGAACACCACATCACCGAACACCACAACAACGAACATCTCAACAACGAACATCTCAACAACGAACATCTCAACAACGAACACTACAATAACGAACACCACAACAACGAACACTAAAACAACGAACACCACAACAACAAACACTACAACAACGAACACTTCAACAACGAACACTACAACAACGAACACCACAACAACGAAAACCACAACAACGAAAACCACAACAACGAACACCACAACAACGAACACCACAACAACGAACATCTCAAACACGAACATCACAACACCGAACACTACAACATCGAAAACCACAACAACGAACACTACAACAACGAACACCACAACAATGAACATCACAACAACGAACACCACAAAAACGAACACTACAACAACGAACACTACAACAACGAACATTACAACAACGAACACCACAACAACGAACACAACAACAACAATGAACACCATAACAATGAACACTATATTAACGAACACGACAACAATGAACAATACAACAACGAACACTACAACAACGAACACCACAACAACGAACACTACAACAACGAACACCACCACAACAAACACTACAACAACGAACACTTCAACAACGAATACTACAACAACGAACACTACAACAACGAACACAACAACAACGAACACTACAACAACGAACACCACAACGACGAACACTACAACAACGAACACTTCAACAACGAACACCACAAAAATGAGCACTAAAACAATGAACACTAGAACAACGAACACTACAACAACGAACACTGCAACAACGAACATCTCAACAACGAACACTGCAACAACGAGCAGCACAACAACGAACATCTCAACAACGAACACTACAACAACGAACACTACAAAAACGAACACCACATCACCGAACACCACAACAACGAACATCTCAACAACGAACATCTCAACAACGAACATCTCAACAACGAACACTACAACAACGAACACCACAACGACGAACAGTACAACAACGAACACTTCAACAACGAACACCACAAAAATGAGCACTAAAACAACGAACACTTCAACAACGAACACCACAACAACGAACATCTCAACAACGAACACTGCAAAAACGAACACCACAACAACGAACATCTCAACAACGAACACTACAACAACGAACACTACAACAACGAACACTACAAAAACGAACATTACAACAACGAACACTACAATAACGAACACTACAACAACAAACACTACAACAACGAACACCACACCACCGAACAACACAACAAAGAACATCTCAACAACGAACATCTCAACAACGAACATCTCAACAACGAACACTACAACAACGAACATCTCAACAACGAACACTGCAACAACGAACACCACAACAACGAACATCTCAACAACGAACACTACAACAACGAACACTACAACAACGAACACTACAAAAACGAACACTACAACAACGAACACTACAATAACGAAAACTACAACAACAAACACTACAACAACGAACACCACACCACCGAACACCACAACAAAGAACATCTCAACAACGAACATCTCAACAACGAACATCTCAACAACGAACACTACAACAACGAACATCTCAACAACGAACACTGCAACAACGAACACCACAACAACGAACATCTCAACAACGAACACTACAACAACGAACACTACAACAACGAACACTACAAAAACGAACACTACAACAACGAACACTACAATAACGAAAACTACAACAACAAACACTACAACAACGAACACCACATCACCGAACACCACAACAACGAACATCTCAACAACGAACATCTCAACAACGAGCATCTCAACAACGAACACTTCAACAACGAACACCACAAAAATGAGCACTAAAACAACGAACACTACAACCACGTACACTACAACAACGAACACTACAACAACGAACACCACAACAACGAACATCTCAACAACGAACACTGCAACAACGAACACCACAACAGCGAACATCTCAACAACGAACACTACAACAACGAACACTACAACAACGAACACTACAAAAACGAACACTACAACAACAAACACAACAATAACGATCACTACAACAACAAACACTACAACAACGAACATCTCAACAACGAACATCTCAACAACGAACATCTCAACAACGAACATCTCAACAACGAACATCTCAACAGCGAACACTACAACAACGAACACCACAACAACGAACATCAGAACAACGAACATCTCAACAACGAACATCTCAACAACGAACATCTCAACAACAAACACAACAACAACGAACTTTACAACAACGAACATCTCAACAACGAACATCTCAACAACGAACATCTCAAAAACGAACACGACAACAACGAACACCACAACAACGAACTCACAACAACGAACACCACAACAACGAACATCTCAATAACGAACATCTCAACAACGAACGTCTCAACAACGAACATCTCATCAACGAACAGTACAACAATGAACACTACAACAACGAACACCACAACAAAGAACACTACAACAAAGAACACCACAACAACGAACTCCACAACAACGAACATTACAACAACGAACATCATTAAAACGACCATTACAACAACGAACACCACAACAACGAACACTACACTAATTAACACTACAACAACGAACATTACAACAATGAACACAACAACAACGAAGAAAACAACAACGAACACTTCAACAACGAACACTACAACAACGAACACCACAACAACGAACACCACAACAACAAACACTACAGCAACGAACACCACAACAACGAAATTTACAACAATGAACACTACAACAACTAACATTACAACAACGAACACCACAATAACGATCACTACAACAACAAACACTACAACAACGAACGCTAGAACAACGAACACCACAACAACGAACATTAGAACAACGAACACTACAACGACGAAGGGTATAAAAATAAACTCCACAACAACGGGCATTGCAACAAGGAACACTACAACAACGAACACTACAACAACATACACTACAACAACGAACCCTACAACTACAAACACTACAACAACGAACATTACAACAATGAACACCACAACAACGAACACAACAACAACAACGAACACCATAACAACGAACGTTACGTTAACAACGAACACTACAACAACGAACACTACAACAACAAACACCAAAACATCGAACACATCAACAACGAACACCACAAAAACAAACACCACAACAACGAACATTTCAACAACGAACACTACAACAACGAACACAACAACAACGAACACCACAACAACGAACACCACAACAACGAACACCACAACAATGAACATCTCAACAACGAACACTACAACAATGAACACAACAACAACGAACACTACAACAACGAACACTACAACGACGAACACTACAACAACGAACACTTCAACAACGAACAACACAAAAACGAACACTAAAACAACGAACACTACAACAACGAACACTTCATCAACGAATACCACAACAACGAACACCACAACAACGAACACCACAATAACGAACATCTCAACAATGAACACCACAACAACGAACACCACAAAAACGAATACTGCAACAACGAACACTACAGCAACGAACATCACAACAACGAACACCACAACCTCGAACAAAACAACAACAACGAACACCATAACAACAAACACCATAACAAAGAACACTACAACAACGAACACCACAACAACGAACATCTCAACAACGAACACCACAACAACGAACACTACAACAACGAACACTACAACAACGAACACTACAACAACGAACATCTCAACAATGAGCACCACAACAACGAACACTACAACAACGAACATCTCAAAACGAACACCACAACAACGCACACCACAACAACGCACACTAAAACAACAAACACTACAACAATGAACACTACAACAACGAACACTACAACAACGAACACTTCAAAAACGAACATCTTAACAATGAACACTACAACAACGAACACTACAACAACGAACACTACAAAAACGTACACTACAACAACGAACACTACAATAACGAACACTACAACAACAAACACTACAACAACGAACACCACATCACCGAACACCACAACAACGAACATCTCAACAACGAACATCTCAACAACGAACATCTCAACAACGAACACTACAATAACGAACACCACAACAACGAACACTAAAACAACGAACACCACAACAACAAACACTACAACAACGAACACTTCAACAACGAACACTACAACAACGAACACCACAACAACGAAAACCACAACAACGAAAACCACAACAACGAACACCACAACAACGAACACCACAACAACGAACATCTCAAACACGAACATCACAACACCGAACACTACAACATCGAAAACCACAACAACGAACACTACAACAACGAACACCACAACAATGAACATCACAACAACGAACACCACAAAAACGAACACTACAACAACGAACACTACAACAACGAACATTACAACAACGAACACCACAACAACGAACACAACAACAACAATGAACACCATAACAATGAACACTATATTAACGAACACGACAACAATGAACAATACAACAACGAACACTACAACAACGAACACCACAACAACGAACACTACAACAACGAACACCACCACAACAAACACTACAACAACGAACACTTCAACAACGAATACTACAACAACGAACACTACAACAACGAACACAACAACAACGAACACTACAACAACGAACACCACAACGACGAACACTACAACAACGAACACTTCAACAACGAACACCACAAAAATGAGCACTAAAACAATGAACACTAGAACAACGAACACTACAACAACGAACACTGCAACAACGAACATCTCAACAACGAACACTGCAACAACGAGCAGCACAACAACGAACATCTCAACAACGAACACTACAACAACGAACACTACAAAAACGAACACCACATCACCGAACACCACAACAACGAACATCTCAACAACGAACATCTCAACAACGAACATCTCAACAACGAACACTACAACAACGAACACCACAACGACGAACAGTACAACAACGAACACTTCAACAACGAACACCACAAAAATGAGCACTAAAACAACGAACACTTCAACAACGAACACCACAACAACGAACATCTCAACAACGAACATGCAAAAACGAACACCACAACAACGAACATCTCAACAACGAACACTACAACAACGAACACTACAACAACGAACACTACAAAAACGAACATTACAACAACGAACACTACAATAACGAACACTACAACAACAAACACTACAACAACGAACACCACACCACCGAACAACACAACAAAGAACATCTCAACAACGAACATCTCAACAACGAACATCTCAACAACGAACACTACAACAACGAACATCTCAACAACGAACACTGCAACAACGAACACCACAACAACGAACATCTCAACAACGAACACTACAACAACGAACACTACAACAACGAACACTACAAAAACGAACACTACAACAACGAACACTACAATAACGAAAACTACAACAACAAACACTACAACAACGAACACCACACCACCGAACACCACAACAAAGAACATCTCAACAACGAACATCTCAACAACGAACATCTCAACAACGAACACTACAACAACGAACATCTCAACAACGAACACTGCAACAACGAACACCACAACAACGAACATCTCAACAACGAACACTACAACAACGAACACTACAACAACGAACACTACAAAAACGAACACTACAACAACGAACACTACAATAACGAAAACTACAACAACAAACACTACAACAACGAACACCACATCACCGAACACCACAACAACGAACATCTCAACAACGAACATCTCAACAACGAGCATCTCAACAACGAACACTTCAACAACGAACACCACAAAAATGAGCACTAAAACAACGAACACTACAACCACGTACACTACAACAACGAACACTACAACAACGAACACCACAACAACGAACATCTCAACAACGAACACTGCAACAACGAACACCACAACAGCGAACATCTCAACAACGAACACTACAACAACGAACACTACAACAACGAACACTACAAAAACGAACACTACAACAACAAACACAACAATAACGATCACTACAACAACAAACACTTCAACAACGAACATCTCAACAACGAACATCTCAACAACGAACATCTCAACAACGAACATCTCAACAACGAACATCTCAACAGCGAACACTACAACAACGAACACCACAACAACGAACATCAGAACAACGAACATCTCAACAACGAACATCTCAACAACGAACATCTCAACAACAAACACAACAACAACGAACTTTACAACAACGAACATCTCAACAACGAACATCTCAACAACGAACATCTCAAAAACGAACACGACAACAACGAACACCACAACAACGAACTCACAACAACGAACACCACAACAACGAACATCTCAATAACGAACATCTCAACAACGAACGTCTCAACAACGAACATCTCATCAACGAACAGTACAACAATGAACACTACAACAACGAACACCACAACAAAGAACACTACAACAAAGAACACCACAACAACGAACTCCACAACAACGAACATTACAACAACGAACATCATTAAAACGACCATTACAACAACGAACACCACAACAACGAACACTACACTAATTAACACTACAACAACGAACATTACAACAATGAACACAACAACAACGAAGAAAACAACAACGAACACTTCAACAACGAACACTACAACAACGAACACCACAACAACGAACACCACAACAACAAACACTACAGCAACGAACACCACAACAACGAAATTTACAACAATGAACACTACAACAACTAACATTACAACAACGAACACCACAATAACGATCACTACAACAACAAACACTACAACAACGAACGCTACAACAACGAACACCACAACAACGAACATTAGAACAACGAACACTACAACGACGAAGGGTATAAAAATAAACTCCACAACAACGGGCATTGCAACAAGGAACACTACAACAACGAACACTACAACAACATACACTACAACAACGAACCCTACAACTACAAACACTACAACAACGAACATTACAACAATGAACACCACAACAACGAACACAACAACAACAACGAACACCATAACAACGAACGTTACGTTAACAACGAACACTACAACAACGAACACTACAACAACAAACACCAAAACATCGAACACATCAACAACGAACACCACAAAAACAAACACCACAACAACGAACATTTCAACAACGAACACTACAACAACGAACACAACAACAACGAACACCACAACAACGAACACCACAACAACGAACACCACAACAATGAACATCTCAACAACGAACACTACAACAATGAACACAACAACAACGAACACTACAACAACGAACACTACAACGACGAACACTACAACAACGAACACTTCAACAACGAACAACACAAAAACGAACACTAAAACAACGAACACTACAACAACGAACACTTCATCAACGAATACCACAACAATGAACACCACAACAACGAACACCACAATAACGAACATCTCAACAATGAACACCACAACAACGAACACCACAAAAACGAATACTGCAACAACGAACACTACAGCAACGAACATCACAACAACGAACACCACAACCTCGAACAAAACAACAACAACGAACACCATAACAACAAACACCATAACAAAGAACACTACAACAACGAACACCACAACAACGAACATCTCAACAACGAACACCACAACAACGAACACTACAACAACGAACACTACAACAACGAACACTACAACAACGAACATCTCAACAATGAGCACCACAACAACGAACACTACAACAACGAACATCTCAAAACGAACACCACAACAACGCACACCACAACAACGCACACTAAAACAACAAACACTACAACAATGAACACTACAACAACGAACACTACAACAACGAACACTTCAAAAACGAACATCTTAACAACGAACACCACAACAACGAACACTACAACAACGAACACTACAACAACGAACACTACAACAACGAACACCACATCAACGAACACCATAACAACGAACATCTTAACAACGAACATCTCAACAACGAACAATACAAGAATGAACACTACAACAACGAACACCACAACAACGAACATCTCAACAACGAACACTATAACAACTAACACCACAAGAACGACCATCACAACAACGAACATCTCAGCAACGAACATCTCAACAACGAACACTACAACAACGAACACCACAACAACGAACATCTCAACAACGAACACTATAACAACTAACACCACAAGAACGACCATCACAACAACGAACATCTCAGCAACGAACATCTCAACAACGAACACTACAACAACGAACACCACATCACTGAACACCACAACAACGAACATCTCAACAACGAACATCTCAACAACGAACACTACAACAACGAACACCATAACAACGAACATCACAACCACGAACACCACAACAACGAACATCAACCCAACGAACACCACAACAACGAACATCTCAACAACGAACAACTCAACAACGAACATCTCAACAACAAACACCACAACAACGAACTTTACAACAACGAATATCTCAACAACGAACATCTCAACAACGAACCTCTCAAAAACGAACACTACAACAATGAA
The DNA here is from genome assembly GCF_040958095.1 of Procambarus clarkii. Lineage (NCBI taxonomy): Eukaryota > Metazoa > Arthropoda > Malacostraca > Decapoda > Cambaridae > Procambarus > Procambarus clarkii. The sequence continues at coordinate 3,276,721 of NC_091182.1, read as the reverse complement.
CACCACAACAACGAACATCACAACAACGAACACCACATCAACGAACATCTCAACAACGAACATCTCAACAATGAACGTCTAAACAACGAACAACTCAACAACGAACAATACAACAACGAACAACTCAACAACGAACAATACAACAATGAACACTACAACAACGAACACTACAACAACGAACACTACAAAAACGTACACTACAACAACGAACACTACAATAACGAACACTACAACAACAAACACTACAACAACGAACACCACATCACCGAACACCACAACAACGAACATCTCAACAACGAACATCTCAACAACGAACATCTCAACAACGAACACTACAATAACGAACACCACAACAACGAACATCACAACCACGAACACCACAACAAAGAACATCAACCCAACGAACACCACAACAACGAACATCTCAACAACGAACATCTCAACAACGAACAACTCAACAACGAACATCTCAACAACGAACATCTCAACAACGTACATCTCAAAAACGAACACGACAACAACGAACACCACAACAACGAACTCACAACAACGAACACCACAACAACGAACATCTCAACAACGAACATCTCAACAACGAACGTCTCAACAACGAACATCTCATCAACGAACAGTACAACAATGAACACTACAACAACGAACACCACAACAACGAACACTACAACAAAGAACACCACATCAACGAACTCCACAACAACGAACTTTACAACCACGAACACCACAATAACGAACATTACAACAACGAACATCATAAAAACGACCATTACAACAACGAACACCACAACAACGAACTCACAACAACGAACACCACAACAACGAACACCACAACAACGAACTCACAACAGCGAACACCACAACAACGAACACCACAACAACGAACATCTCAACAACGATCACTGCAACAACGAACACCACAACAACGAACATCTCAACAACGATCACTGCAACAACGAACACCACAACAACGAACATCTCAACAACGAACACTAATATAACGAACACTACAACAACGAACACTACAAAAACGAACACTACAACAAAGAACACAACAATAACGAACACTACAACAACAAACACTACAACAACGAACACCACATCACCGAACACTACAACAACGAACATATCAACAACGAACATCTCAACAACGAACATCCCAACAACGAACACTACAACAACGAACACCACAACGACGAACACTACAACAACGAACACTTCAACAACGAACACCACAAAAATGAGCACTAAAACAACGAACACTACAACAACGAACACTACAACAACGAACCCTACAACAACGAACATCTCATCAACGAACACTGCAACAACGAACATCTTAACAACGAACACTACAACAACGAACACTACAACAACGAACACTACAAAAACGAACACTACAACAACGAACACTACAATAACGAACACCACAACAACGAACACCACAAAAATGAGCACTAAAACAACGAACACAACAACAACGAACACTACAACAACGAACACCACAACAACGAACACCACAACAACGAACGTCTCAACAACGAACATCTCATCAACGAACAGTACAACAATGAACACTACAACAACGAGCACCACAACAACGGACACTAGAACAACGAACACCACAACAACGAACTCCACAACAACGAACTTTACAATCACGAACACCACAACAACGAACATTACAACAACGAACATCATAAAAACGACCATTACAACAACGAACACCACAACAACGAACACTACACTAATTAACATTACAACAACGAACATTACAACAATGAACACTACAACAACGAAGAAAACAACAACTAACACATCAAGAACGAACACTACAACAACGAACACCACAACAACGAACACCACAACAACAAACACTACAGCAACGAACACCACAACAAAGAAATTTACAACAATGAACACTATAACAACTAACATTACAACAACGAACACCACAATAACGATCACTACAACAACAACACTAAAACAACAAACATTACAACAACGAACATTAAAACAATGAACACCACAACAACGAACACAACAACAACAACGAACACTATAACAACGAACACCATAACAATGAACACTACAACAACGAACACTACAGCAACAAACACCAAAACAACGAACACTTCAACAACGAACACCACAACAACGAACATCTCAACAACGAACACTGCAACAACAAACACCACAACAACGAACATCTCAACAACGAACACTACAAAAACGAACACTACAACAACGAACACTACAATAACGAACACTACAACAACAAACACTACAACAACGAACACCAGATCACCGAACACCACAACAACGAACATCTCAACAACGAACATCTCAACAACGAACATCTCAACAACGAACACTACAACAACGAACACCACAACAACGAACATCACAACCACGAACACTACAACAACGAACATCAACCCAACGAACACCACAACAACGAACATCTCAACAACAAACACCACAACAACGAACTTTACAACAACGAACATCTCAACAACGAACATCTCAACAACGAACATCTCAACAACGAACATCTCAAAAACGAACACGACAACAACGAACACCACAACAACGAACTCACAACAACGAACACCACAACAACGAACATCTCAATAACGAACATCTCAACAACGAACGTCTCAACAACGAACATCTCATCAACGAACAGTACAACAATGAACACTACAACAACGAGCACCACAACAACGGACACTAGAACAACGAACACCACAACAACGAACTCCACAACAACGAACTTTACAATCACGAACACCACAACAACGAACATTACAACAACGAACATCATAAAAACGACCATTACAACAACGAACACCACAACAACGAACACTACAACAAAGAACACCACAACAACGAACTCCACAACAACGAACTTTACAACCACGAACACCACAACAACGAACATTACAACAACGAACATCATAAAAACGACCATTACAACATCGAACACCACAACAACGAACTCACAACAATGAACACCACAACAACGAACATCTCAACAACGAACATCTCAACAACGAACATCTCAACAACGAACACTACAACAGCGAACACCACAACAACGAGCATCACAACCACGAACATCAACCCAACGAACACCACAACAACGAACATCAGAACAACGAACATCTCAACAACGAACATCTCAACAACAAACACCACAACAACGAACTTTACAACAACGAACATCTCAACAACGAACATCTCAACAACGAACATTTCAAAAACGAACACGACAACAACGAACACCACAACAACGAACTCACAACAACGAACACCACAACAACGAACATCTCAATAACGAACATCTCAACAACGAACGTCTCAACAACGAACATCTCATCAACGAACAGTACAACAATGAACACTACAACAACGAGCACCACAACAACGGACACTAGAACAACGAACACCACAACAACGAACTCCACAACAACGAACTTTACAATCACGAACACCACAACAACGAACATTACAACAACGAACATCATAAAAACGACCATTACAACAACGAACACCACAACAACGAACACTACACTAATTAACATTACAACAACGAACATTACAACAATGAACACTACAACAACGAAGAAAACAACAACGAACACATCAACAACGAACACTACAACAACGAACACCACAACAACGAACACCACAACAACAAACACTACAGCATCGAACACCACAACAAAGAAATTTACAACAATGAACACTATAACAACTAACATTACAACAACGAACACCACAATAACGATCACTACAACAACAAACACTAAAACAACGAAGGTTATGAGAATAAACTCCACAACAACGGACATTACAAGAAGGAACACTACAACAACGAACACTACAACAACAAACATTACAACAACGAACATTAAAACAATGAACACCACAACAACGAACACAACAACAACAACGAACACTATAACAACGAACACCATAACAACGAACACTACAACAACGAACACTACAGCAACAAACACCAAAACAACGAACACTTCAACAACGAACACCACAACAACGAACATCTCAACAACGAACACTGCAACAACGAACACCACAACAACGAACATCTCAACAACGAACACTACAAAAACGAACACTACAACAACGAACACTACAATAACGAACACTACAACAACAAACACTACAACAACGAACACCAGATCACCGAACACCACAACAATGAACATCTCAACAACGAACATCTCAACAACGAACATCTCAACAACGAACACTACAACAACGAACACCACAACAACGAACATCACAACCACGAACACTACAACAACGAACATCAACCCAACGAACACCACAACAACGAACATCTCAACAACGAACATCTCAACAACGAAAATCTCAACAACGAACATCTCAACAACAAACACCACAACAACGAACTTTACAACAACGAACATCTCAACAACGAACATCTCAACAACGAACATCTCAAAAACGAACACGACAACAACGAACACCACAACAACGAACTCACAACAACGAACACCACAACAACGAACATCTCAACAACGAACATCTCAACAACGAACGTCTCAACAACGAACATATCATCAACGAACAGTACAACAATGAACACTACAACAACGAACACCACAACAACGAACACTACAACAAAGAACACCACAACAACGAACTCCACAACAACGAACTTTACAACGACGAACACCACAACAACGAACATTACAACAACGAACATCATAAAAACGACCATTACAACATCGAACACCACAACAACGAACTCACAACAACGAACACCACAACAACGAACATCTCAACAACGAACATCTCAACAACGAACGTCTCAACAACGAACATCTCATCAACGAACAGAACAACAATGAACACTACAACAACGAACACCACAACAACGAACACTACAACAAAGAACACCACAACAACGAACTCCACAACAACGAACTTTACAACCACGAACACCACAACAACGAACATTACAACAACGAACATCATAAAAACGACCATTACAACAACGAACACCACAACAACGAACACTACACTAATTAACACTACAACAACGAACACTACAACAATGAACACAACAACAACGAAGAAAACAACAACGAACACTTCAACAACGAACACTACAACAACGAACACCACAACAACGAACACCACAACAACAAACAATACTGCAACGAACACCACAACAACGAAATTTACAACAATGAACACTACAACAACTAACATTACAACAACGAACACCACAATAACGATCACTACAACAACAAACACTACAACAACGAACTCTACAACAACGAACACGACAACAACGAACATTAGAACAACGAACACTACAACAACGAAGGTTATAAGAATAAACTCCACAACAACGGACATTACAACAAGGAACACTACAACAACGAACACTACAACAACATACACTACAACAACGAACACTACAACAACAAACACTACAACAACGAACATTAAAACAATGAACACCACAACAACGAACACAACAACAACAACGAACACTATAACAACGAACTCCATAACAACGAACACTACAACAACGAACACTACAACAACAAACACCAAAACAACGAACACTTCAACAACGAACACCACAACAACGAACATCTCAACAACGAACACTGCAACAACGAACACCACAACAACAAACATCTCAACAACGAACACTACAACAACGAACACTACAACAACGAACACTACAAAAACGAACATTACAACAACGAACACTACAATAACGAACACTACAACAACAAACACTACAACAACGAACACCACACCACCGAACACCACAACAACGAACATCTCAACAACGAACATCTCAACAACGAACATCTCAACAACGAACACTACAACAACGAACATCTCAACAACGAACACTGCAACAACGAACACCACAACAACGAACATCTCAACAACGAACACTACAACAACGAACACTACAACAACGAACACTACAAAAACGAACACTACAACAACGAACACTACAATAACGAAAACTACAACAACAAACACTACAACAACGAACACCACATCACCGAACACCACAACAACGAACATCTCAACAACGAACATCTCAACAACGAACATCTCAACAACGAACACTACAACAACGAACACCACAACGACGAACACTACAACAACGAACACTTCAACAACGAACACCACAAAAATGAGCACTAAAACAACGAACACTACAACAACGTACACTACAACAATGAACACTACAACAACGAACACCACAACAACGAACATCTCAACAACGAACACTGCAACAACGAACACCACAACAACGAACATCTCAACAACGAACACTACAACAACGAACACTACAACAACGAACACTACAAAAACGAACACTACAACAACGAACACTACAATAACGAACACTACAACAACATACACTACAACAACGAACACCACATCACCGAACACCACAACAACGAACATCTCAACAACGAACATCTCAACAACGAACGTCTCAACAACGAACACTACAACAACGAACACCACAACAACGAACATCACAACCACGAACATCAACCCAACGAACACCACAACAACGAACATCAGAACAACGAACATCTCAACAACGAACATCTCAACAACGAACATCTCAACAACAAACACCACAACAACGAACTTTACAACAAAGAACATCTCAACAACGAACATCTCAACAACGAACATTTCAAAAACGAACACGACAACAACGAACACCACAACAACGAACTCACAACAACGAACACCACAACAACGAACATCTCAATAACGAACATCTCAACAACGAACGTCTCAACAACGAACATCTCATCAACGAACAGTACAACAATGAACACTACAACAACGAACACCACAACAACGAACACTACACCAAAGAACACCACAACAACGAACTCCACAACAACGAACTTTACAACCACGAACACCACAACAACGAACATTACAACAACGAACATCATAAAAACGACCATTACAACAACGAACACCACAACAACGAACACTACACTAATTAACACTACAACAACGAACATTACAACAATGAACACAACAACAACGAAGAAAACAACAACGAACACTTCAACAACGAACACTACAACAACGAACACCACAACAACGAACACCACAACAACAAACAATACAGCAACGAACACCACAACAACGAAATTTACAACAATGAACACTACACCCAGCAAACACAGAACGTTTGTGGACGTTTTTAAATGGTTCCACAAAGGTAATACTGTAACTTTTGACATAAATACGTATATCTGATGTTCTTAAAACCAAAGGATATAACTAAAAACATATATTCTTGAGACACAGTTTTTTAAGATTTATGTAAAAATTTAAAAATAATAGTGAATGCTATGGTATTATAATGTTTTCATGCTTTATATTTAAGAATAAATAATTTTCAGTCAACATTTAGTTTTTTTTGTTTACTTTCTGTAAAGCTATCCAATTTACGTTCTTATAACATAAATATAACATTTATATGACGTCAGTATAACGTTATTTACACGACATCATTACGTTATTATGATGTTATATTAACGTATAATTCCTGTGTGAAAACCAGAATATATATTGAACTTTATGTTTTAAACCTTGTAAAGTTATCATAAAACTTGGAATAAGACGGTAAGCATGCTTTACTTATGAAAATATACAAACAAATCAACAAAAACATTTTAACATAAAAAACATAAACATAACATAAATTAATTGCATGCATGGGAGTTAACTGGAACTCTGTAATATTGCATACATGAACCTTAAGGTACAAACCCAGTGTATTTACTCATGCAGTTCTTTCCTAAATCTAAATTTTTCCAATTTTTACACTTTGTTTCGAGTTCTGTCTTGTGTTGCTACTTTTAATACCCCATTAATGTCCCCTTTGTTATGTCCATTCATCCCATTGTGCACCTCTACCATATGTCACTCCTAATTCTTTGCTTTTCTAGAGAATGTAATATAAGCTTTGACAATCTTTCTTCATATGACAGGTTAACAGGTAGAACAAAGATTACCATTTATATATGGATAACTATTATAAGTCGGTTTGAATGAGTGAATTGCTGCTTGAAGATAGGTATATACACGTGTGGTACTATCAGATTGCATCGTGGTGAGCCTAAAACCCTTCAGATCCAAGCAAAGGGTAAAATGCCAGCAGATACAATTGCGAACACATTGATACCAAAATGAAAGACATATGACGAGAATTGAGGTAACCAAAGTGAAAAGAGTGTTCACATTACATTGCACTAGAGTGCTCCCGGGTTACTTTCTCTGTTTTGTGCGGATGGTACACCTTGCTTTTGGAGTTTATATGCATTTAAACCTGTAGATAATTCTATTGCTAACACATTGATACCAAAATGAAAGACCTAGGATGACAATTGGGGTGACCAAAATGAAAAGAGTGTATACATTTTATCGCTCTTGTGCGCTCCCTGGTAACACACTCTCGCTTACTCTGTTTGTTGCGGATGGTAAGCCGGGCTTTTGGAGTTTATATGCCTTTAGTCCTGTAGAGAATTCTATTGCGAACACATTGATGCCAAATTGAAAAAACTAGGATGAGAATTGAGGTAACAAAGTTGAAAAGGGTATACACTTTTCAGTATTATCACGCTCTCTAATGTAATGAGAGTTGCCTGAGGGTGGCTCAGCTTTCTTTTTCTGGTACCCTTGGCCTACATTCATCTTGTCGGCGGGTGGAGCGCGCTGCTGTCTTTGACATTATATGCACATAGTTCTGTTGGGAATTCTATTGCGAACGCATTGATACCAAAATGAAAGACATAGGACGAGAATTAAGGTGACAAAGTTGAAAAGAGTATACACTTTTCAGTATTTCCGCGCACTACCAGGGAATGTCCAAACAAAAATGGAGAGAGTGGAGGGGTAACTTGCCCAAAACGCGAAAGTGTTTGGGGAGATTAACTTTCGTTCAATACTATTATGCAAAAGGAGCCACACATCTATGGTTCATCCAATAAAATCAGCAGACTTCTAGATGTTACTACTGCTCGGCTTAGACTCGGTTACAAGTATTTCTGGGAATTCTCATTATCTGCCGATGTAGACCTGACCAAATGTTAACTGTCAACAAAATTATTTGCACACCCCTTCGTCACTATGTGATAGTGAATTCAGAGACAATTCTATAACCAATGTACCAACGATGTGTCAATATTTCATTCAAAATGATCTGGTACCAGAAATTTTAGCCAAATATCCCCAGTTTGCTAACTGTAAGTAGTAACTAAGTGATTGTAACCTATCCACCGCTGCCCACTGGATGGGGAGCGGTGTGCAGGACAAACATATCAATTGTGACACTAGCTCTCCACATATGTCAGTTGCTTAATTTAGAAACTGTACTTGTGATCGATCTCGAACCTATTGTTGATGTGACGACTTATACTGAATTTTGTAACTAGCTCATCAAGATTGTAACTTGCTTAGCTAAATGAATTGTTGGGTTCAGTCCCTGAGCCCATTATGTGCCTCTGCAACCCTTTCCACTACCGCCCACAAGATGGGTATGGGGTGCATAATAAATGAACTAAACTAACTTTAAGGCATCCTGAAAGAAAGCTTGGAGGGCTTGAAAAATTGCAGAACGAAGCCTTGAGGATAATCCTTGGGTGCCTTCGTACCACAAAGATACTTAATATGAGAAAGGAACTTAATATTCCGAGCGTTGTTGATCGTGTTACTGAAAATAACTGTCAAATTGGTATAAAAATGCTTAGGCTAGCTCATCCTAACCCTTGCACAGAAGCCCTCCAGAATTTCTTTATTGAATGTAAACATTGTTTCAAATAGATAAATAAAATTGGAACTGAACTCAGAAAGTATCAGATTTATAATTTGTACCAAGAGAGACAACAATAGCACTTTCCTGCACTGTAGGAAATTACACCCTTTTCAATTTTAATCCCTCCCTTTCCATCAAAGGAGCAAATTAGAGATCAGTCCCAGCTTTGTCTTGAGGCAAAGCTCAACGTCTTAAGCCATATTGATGCTCTGTCCACAGAGCATTCTCTCTCTCAAATCATATACACTGAAGGTTTCCTACAGCGCCCAACGGGTGCAGCTGGAAGTGCAGTTGTCCTGGCAATAGGATATGACTTATATTTTGAGTGGGGAGTCCGTATAAACAACTGGGCCTCTACCCTTCAGACTGAACTATTTGCCTTGTTCCTTGCACTGAAATGTGTACAAGTATCCAAACTTGATACATTAGTTGTAAGTGACTCTTTATCATCCTTAATTGCTCTCAACTCTTTAAGACATAACTGTAACATGCTTGTGTCTGAAGCTAGACACAAATACAATAACAACTTGAGGAACCTTATCATAAACAATAATCTCAACAAAAATCACATAGTTCTCAGAGGTGATTTCAATATTGACCTAGGGCTACAAAATAACCCTCAAGTAGACTGTTTCCTCAACAGCATGAATTCCTGTATGCTCATCCCCGCAATCACCAGGCCCACCCGAGTCACTCAAACATCTGCGACTACCCTGGATCACTGATGGACCAACATAACAGCTCCTCTTACATCAAGTATAATCACTGACAGAACAACTGACCACTATCCTACCTTCCTTGTAGCGAACATGGCCATAACACCACCAGGTAACAAGAAAATTACCTTTAGGTTACAATGTGAAGCGGCAATAGGCAATCTCACAAATGCCCTCCACAATGTAAACTGGGAATCTAAATTTATCAATACACAGGATAATAATTCGTTAACTAGCCTCTTTCCAAAATTTAAAGCCTTTACAATACTTATTGTCCTCTCCTCACCAAGCAAGTAACTGGCAAAAAGGTTAAATAATCCCTGGCTCACTAATGGCATACTTAAAGCAATCGACAAGAAACATGAATATGAAAAAAAAACTTAGGATTGGCCTAGTTGGAAAAGAAGTAGTTAAGAGGTACTCATCAGTGCTTACCAGTATAATAAGAGCAAAGCGTTCCTATTACGAGAATAGATTCAAAGAAGCAAAAGGCAACATAAAAAGCACATGGAGAGCCATCTCTACCATCCTAGGAGCTAAACAACATTCACATAATAAGATAAAAATCTCCAAGGATGGTTATACACCTGCAACAGATCTTGAAACAGCAACTGAATTTAATAGCTTCTTTTCATCGTTTGGTGCTCACCTTGCCCGAAAAATCCCAGAGACTCAGACATATGTTACCACATATCTTTCACGCAGCTATCCAAACTCTCTTCTCCTCTCTCCGGTCAGCCCTACAGATGTTGTGTCCATCATTCACTCGCTAAAAACCAAAGCTGGGAACATTAGTGAAATACCATCGATGGTACACAGGCGTGCCTCCCATGCCCTTGCACCATCCATAGCACTGCTGTTCAACAAATCCCTAGAGTGTCATACCTTCCCTGATACCTTAAAAAAGCAAGAGTAACGCCAGTTCATAAAGGAGGTAACACGGCAGACATAAATAATTACAGACCCATATCGAATCTACCTATATTATCAAAATTATTTTTTTTTTTTTACAAACAGCTCTACTCCAATCTTGTAAAATTCAATATACTAAGTCCCTGTCAGTTTGGCTTCCGCTCCCAAAAGAGTACCAATGATGCTATTGTTAGTCTGCTTGACTTAATCTTCTCAGCCCTTGACAAAAGTGAGTTTCCAATTGAACTCTTCATCGGCCTGAGAAAGGCCTTTGATACTGTTAACCATAACTACCTCTTACTTAAATTCCACCATTATGGAATCCGTGGCCTTGCCCTAAACTATATCCGATCCTATCTTAGTAACAGACACCAATATGAAGCCATCAATGATATAACCTCTCCCACTCTACCACTTAATTACCGTAAAGGTGCCACAGAGCAGCATCCTAGGACCCTCCTGTTTCTTATATACATCAATGATCTCCCTAATGTCTCTAACATACTTAAACCTATATTGTTGGCTGATGATACTACTCATCTACTCTGACCCCAACCCACTCCTGTTAAATAATGTTGTAAACAATTAATTAAAAAAAGTCTACTTGTGGATGTCAACCAACAAACCTCACACAAAACATAGAAAAGACCTACTATATCTTATTTGGAAACAAATCAACAAATGCAATTCAGCTTCAGATAGATAATGTAAACATTAGCAATAAAAATGATGGAAAGTTTCTTAGCCTATACTTAGACAAGAGACTCAACTTCCGCACCCATATACAACACATAACTAAAAAGGTTTCTAAAACAGTTGGTATACTGTTTAAGATCAGATATTATGTACCCTACTCTGCTCTCCTCTCACTCTATTATGCACTTATCTATCCCTATCATTCTTATGGCGTTTGTGCTTGGGGTTCAACCTCTGCAAACTACCTCAAGCCCATCATCATCCAGTAAAAATCTGCTATCAGGACAATAAATAACTCTACCTTCAGACAACACACAGCTCCCTTGTTCAAATCCTTAAACATGCTAAACAAATTCACTCCATACATTCTCCTGTGTAAATTACGTTTATAAAGCCCTTTTTCTAACTGCAAACCCTGTTCTGAAACTCTTCCTGGACAGATGTAATAGAACACATGGCCACGTCCCCACCAGACATAAATATCTCTTTGATATCCCCAGAGTCAAACTTAATCTATGTAAACACTCTATGTAAATAAAGGGACCTAGTCTATGGAACTCACTCCCTTATAATGATTTGAAAAGCTGTCCAACTTCTGCCATATTCAAAAATAAAACCAAAAAGTACCTGTAGTACTTTTTAAGTACGAGGGAGTAATGCGCAAAGCGTCCCTCACCTGTGACGTCACAGCGTCACCTGACGCCATATCAACACATCGGCCATTTTGTCGTCAGTTCAGTCATGGCGAGGACTAACCCTTCATGCAAACTGCACCTACTATCAAGAAGAAGAAGATTTTGTGTTCCACCGATAGTATTATCGTAAGTAAGCACTTATATTTTATATTTTATTAAATTAATTGATTCTATTTTTCTGTAATAAAGGTCCAAAGGGTTGTTAAGGAACAAGGGTGTAGCGATACCGACGCTCAGTGCGCTCAACTCACACCAAAGTATCACCTGTGTAGCTTCTGTAATTAGTGTTAATTAGTTATGCTATAAGATAATGAAGCGAGTATAAGATTAACTCGCTACAAGGGTACTGTGTTGGGAGGTGAGGGCTGTTACTGGTGTCTGTGGGGATGTGAGGACTTGTACCAACCACTATCACCACCAGTACCTTGTCTTGCATCCTGCTTAGTATTCCTATTGAGATATGAAGTATTATTGCATTCATATAATTATTCATTCATTGTCATTACTATTTTTATGGGCTATGTTCTGTTACCCTAATGCTTTTTACCCCTGGGCATGTCCATTTACTCTCCAGCCCTTCACAAGCCACTGCTGCACCCCCTCCATGCCCATACTTACTGTGCTTATTCTTACAGGACTGCACTGCATTATGTGGTGCTCACTGCCTGGACACCTTGATACATGCATTATAGGGTTCTGGTAGTTGTTCTACTCACCAAGCCCTTCCAAGGCCAGGCTTGACATGTGAGAGCTTGGTCCAACACGCTGTTGCTTGGACAGGCCCCTCAGGCCCACATATCCACCACAGCCTTGTTTGTCCGGCACTTCAAAATCAAATGTTTATTTACGTAAGGTACATACATATTTTTAGGTAAGGTACTCTTTATTTGGGTAAATTTATCTTCGTAGTATTTAGCTTTGGCTCGTCTAATTATCTTGGATAGCAATAACGAGTAATTCTTTGAGAATTCTTTGGAGACAATTCCTAACCTATACTTCTCCCAACCTATACTTCTTCTCAAGGTCATCTTCACTTCTTGAAGATGTTCAGGTTTTCTCTTGAAGATGTCGACGGTTGTTCCAGCAATACTGTATTTCTTTTATTGCTGAAAACCTGTTTTCAGCCATAAAAAAATAATCCTGAATCCAGAAAAAAATCCCTTTTGTATCGTCTGGAAATTTTCAAATATTGCTGATCAAACCTGAGTCTAAATTATTTGTTTATATTATGAATTACAGAGGTCCCAGGACAGGGTTTTTAGGCACTCCACTTACATTTTCCCACTCTGACTTAACCCCCATTTATATAAACTCAGTCTTATCTTTTAGCTAATAATTTATTGTACACACCATACTCAGCCTGTGTAGGGTAGTTTATTGTGCATGTGTAGTATATATATTTGTGTAGTATATTTGGTATATTTAATGCCTCTAACCTCTCCTCATAGTTCTTGTCCTTCAGTTCTGGGAGCCACTTAGTAGCATGTCTTTGCACCTTTTCCAGTTTGTTTATGTGCTTCTTAAGATATGGGCACCATACAACCGCTGCATATTCCAACTTTGGTCTAACAAAAGTCGTGAACAATTTCTTGAGTATTTCGCCATCCATGCATTTAAAAGCTCTGAATATTATCCTATACCTGCAATTGGTTGTTGCTGTATTTATAGAATATGATTTGTTCTACTTTACATTTGTTTGTTCCTTTTTTTCAAAATTTCTTTCTGCCTCTCTCCTCACTGCCGTGTAGTTGTTTCTCTTTGTATTACTGGTATGTTTGGGGGTTTGGCCTCTTCGTATATTGATTCCATTTTTGTGTCTTTTGGTCTCTGTCCGTCTTGAAATTTCAGTTGAACAAATCCTGTTTCCTAGTTCTGCATCTTTGTTTTGGTATAAATGTTTTTGTTCCTTTATCATATATTTCACAAAATTGACATACTGTGCATTAATTCATCTCAATTACTTCCTTTCCTAACAGCAAGCCTTTCCAGTAAAATTCTTTGAATTCTTTTCTGACTTCTGGCCTAATGTTTGTTTTATCCTAGTGTGTATGATGCCTAGCGTGTGTCTGGTGCCTGTTGTGTTAAACCGAAGATAAATGCATAAGTATAGGTCAGTAATTTCTCCAGCTTTGAAAGGGGCTTTCATTATGCAGCAGTATTCCACTCTAGAGAGCACTAGCGTCTTGAAAACTATCATCATCGGTATAGCATCTCTAGTGTGAAAAGTTCTTGTTATCTATCCTGTCATTTTTCTTGCAGTTGTGACGGCTACTTTATTGTGTTCTTTAAATGTAAGGCCTTCTGACATCAGTACACCCAAATCCTTTACGTTGCTTTTCCGTTCAATGTTATGATTTGACTGAGTTTTGTAAGTGGTTTCCGTTTTATATTTTTTATTTTTTCCGTAGCGCATGAGCTGAAACTTATGTTCGTTAATCACCATGTTATTTTCTGTAGCCCATAGAAAGACCTGATTTACATCTGATTGGAGGTTTGCCGTGTCCTCTATGTTGCCTACTCTCGTGAAGATTCTAGTGTCATCTGCAAAGGATGATCAAGTACTATAGGTTGTGTCCTTGTCTATGTCCGATATGAGGATGAGAAAAAGTATTGGAGCAAGCACAGTACGCTTGGGGACTGAGCTCTTTACGGTTGATGGTCCAGATTTTATTTTGTTGACTACTACACATTGGGTTCTATTAGTCAGGAAGTTGTATATCCATCTGCCTATTTTTCCGGTAATTCCTTTTGAACGCATTTTATGTGCAATAACACAATGGTCACATTTGTCAAAGGCTTTTTTTTGTCAAAGCGTTTTGTTTGTCTTCCATGGCATCTAGTGCCATGTCAGAGTGGTCCAGCAACTGTGATAGGCAAGAGCGCCCTGTTCTGAAACCATGTTGTCTGGGGTTATGGAGATGCTGTGATTCCATGTATTTTGTGATCTTACTTCTTAGCATTCTCTCAAAGATTTTTATGATGTGCGATGTTAGTGCTATCGGTCTGTAGTTTTTTGTCTCTGCCTTATTTCCTCCTTTATGGGGCGGTGCTATCTCTGCGGTTTTTAGTATGTCAGGGACAATGCCAGTATCTTGGCTTTGTCTCCAAAGAATGTGAAGGGCCTGCGATAACGTTTTTTACAGTTCTTGATGAATATAGAGTTCCAAGAGTCAGGGCCTGGTGCAGAGTGCATAGGCATACTGTCTATGGCTTCTTCAAAATCCAGTGGGGATAGGATCACATCTGATTTATGATTTGATGTTGGTATCATATCCATGAAAAATTCATTTGGGTTATCAATCAGATGGATGGAGAGCTACACTCGTGGTGTCCCATTTTCCCAGCACTCTTTGTCATATAATGCTTTGAAACTTTTGACGGATTTGGCCTCCACCACCTTCTCACCTAACATGTTCCAACCGTTTACCATTCTGTTTGCAAAAGTGAATTGTCTTACATTTCTTCGGCATCTTTGTTTAGTTCGTTTAAATCTATAACCTCTTGTTCTTGAAATTCCAGGTCTCGGGAAATCTTCCCTATCAAGTTTATCAATTCCTGTTACTGTTTTGTACGTAGTGATCATATCTCCTCTTTTCCTTCTGTCTTCTAGTTTGGAATATTTAATGCCTCTAATGTCTCCTCATAAATCCTGCCCTTCAGTTTTGGTATAAATGTTTGTGTGCCTTCATCGTATATTTTGCAAAATATGGAATACATCTCATTTACTTTACTTTAAGAATATGGTTCGATCAATTAAAAACCCTCTTGTTCAAATTGCAAAGAGACTGAAAGAGATGCAGCATGCTCAATGGATTATATATTAGTGATTATTATTAGGATTATATATTAGTGAATCATATTAGTGATTCAATTATTATGGTCATAAAACAATAAACAAATAGTTTTGGTGTTATTACACTCTATTCACAGGTTATATATAAGTATCTGCATGTTTTGTTCACCATTACAAACCACTAAGTTGGTTTGATTTTTGTTGAGATTGTTATTTATGATAAGATTCCTTACGTTATCTGAGAATGAAGCTATGTCGGTATTGGGAAATCTATAGATGGCACTTATAGTCAAGGAGGATTTAAGGGATTTACTGGAGAAATTGGCAAAGGTATATTCACAATAGTCGTCTCTATTACTAATGAGACTATTGCAGATGAAGGTATCTTTGTAAGATATTGCTATGCCACCTCCTTTTTTTTATTAGGCCTGCAGTTGTGAATGGCTTTATTATCACCTTCATTGTATTATCACCTGACCTAATGCGGGTATAAAATCAACTAATATATATATATATATATATATATATATATATATATATATATATATATATATATATATATATATATATATATATATATATATATATATATATATATATATATATATATATATATATATATATATATATATATATATATATATATATATATATATATATATATATATTCAAAATTCGTCAGTGTACTACATTTTTGTTGTTGCTTTTAGGTGATGCTTTTAACCAGTGTACGTGGGTCTGATTGTGCAACCACAGTTCGAAGAATAATGAAGATATGAACAAACGGCCTGTGGTCACTATACAGTCTGGAAGGGCAAAAGAAGAAATTGGCATTTCTACAAAAACAAGAACTATATAATGTTATTTTAAGTAAGTAACCAAAAAATTAAATAATTTTTTTAAAGTTTAAAATTCACTTAAAAATGTAAATTTTAAGTTAAAAAATTTTAACCAAAAAACTTGATATTTTTCATATTTGGAACCATTCCATAATCCCAAGCATAAATGATTATATTTCTATCACTTGCTCTTAAGATTGTTTCATTTAATAGAGGTTGGGCATAATTGTTCTCTGCTGCTAATAGAACTGACTGACTTAGCTATAGGAAAATGTAAAATTAATTGGTTTATCCATTACAGTATTTTGCAGTTTATTTCATGATCCTGTGCTTAATACTTGCATAAATAGTAGATTACAAAATGCATTTTTATATCATTAGTATTGAATAATAATAATGCAAATAATTGACTTATAAATGATGTACAATTAATTGGTAGGTGATATTATATTATTAATATTTTTTCATTCTTGCAAAGCCTTAACAAAGTCATTAACATGTTAATATAAACTTGATCACCTTCCACTTATTTTCTCATGTGCTACCTACATGTACAAAACCTTATTCCTAAATGCATATTTTGTTCTGAAACTTGTCCTTTATATGTTGTGTATCACCATCTCTGGAGAGTTTTATCTGATTGATGTATAAATTACTTTTAATTTTACAGAATATTATTGTTATACTGAATTTATTATTATATAAATAACTTAATTTTACAGAATCATCTATCAACGCACATCCACAAGTTGAGGAGGAGGATGTGACCTTCCAGATGTCTGAAGTACTGAAACAGGCACCAAACAGGCCTGGTGGATCTAGGTACAAGGTAAAATAATTTAATTTTTTTTTTTTTTTTTTACTAATTGTCCGATATATATATATATATATATATATATATATATATATATATATATATATATATATATATATATATATATATATATATATATATATATATATACATATATATATATATATATATATATATATATATATATATATATATATATATATATATATATATATATATATATATATATATATAATGTGTCGTACCTAGTAGCCAGAACGCACATCTCAGCCTACTATGCAAGGCCCGATTTGCCTAATAAGCCAAGTTTTCTTGAATTAATGTTTTTTCGACTACCTAACCTAACATTTTCAGCTACCTAACCTAACCTATAAAGATAGGTTAGGTTCGGTCATATATCTCTATTAATTTTAACTCCAATAAAAAAAGAATTGACCTCATACATAATGAAATGGATAGCTTTTATCATTTCATAAGAAAAAAAATAGAGAAAATATATTAATTCATGAAAACTTGGCTTATTAGGCAAATCGGGCCTTGCATAGTAGGCTGAAAAGTGCGTTCTGGCGACTAGGTACGACATATATATATATATATATATATATATATATGTATATATATATATATATATATATATATATATATATATATATATATATATATATAATATATATAATATATATAATATATAATATATATAATATATATATATATATATATATATATATATATATATATATATATATATATATATATATATATATATATATATATATATATATATATATGTGTGTGTGTGTGTGTGTGTGTGTAATTACCTAAGTGTAGTTAAAGGATGAGACCGTCTTCCCAGCACTCTTTGTCATATAACGCTTTGAAACTACTGACAGTCTTGGCCTCCACCACCTTCTCACCTAACTTGTTCCAACCGTCTACCACTCTATTTGCGAAAGTGAATTTTCTTATATTTCTTTAGCATCTGTGTTAAGCTAGTTTCAATCTATGACCTCCTGTTCTTGAAGTTCCAGGTCTCAGGAAATCTTCCCTGTCGATTTTATCAATTCCTGTTACTATTTTGTATGTAGTGATCATATCACCTCTTCTGTCTTTTAGTTTTGGCATATTTAATGCCTCTAACGTCTCCTCGTAGCTCTTGCCCTTCAGTTCTGGGAGCCACTTAGTAGCATGTCTTTGCACCTTTTCCAGTTTGTTGATGTGCTTCTTAAGATATGGGCCAACTTCTGTTGTTGGGCACCACACAACAGCTGCATATTCTAGCTTTGGCGTAACAAAAGTCATGAACAATTTCTTTAGTATATCACCATCCATGTATTTAAACGCAATTCTAAAGTTAGAAAGCGTAGCATAGGCTCCTCGCACAATATTCTTTATGTGGTCCTCAGGTGATAGTTTTCTATCTAGAACCACCCCTAGATCTCTTTCTTTATCAGAATTCTTTAAAGATTTCTCACATAATGTATAGGTTGTGTGGGGTCTATGTTCTCCTGTTCCACATTCCATAACATGGCATTTATTAACATTAAATTCCATTTGCCAAGTGGTGCTCCATATACTTATTTTATCCAGGTTTTCTTGAAGGGCATGACAATCGTCTAAATTTCTTATCCTTCCTATTATCTTAGCATCATCAGCAAACATGTTCATGTAATTCTGTATACCAACTGGTAGATCATTTATGTAGACAATAAACATCACTGGTGCAAGAACTGAACCCTGTGGTACTCCACTTGTGACATTTCTCCAGTCCGATACATTGCCTCTGATTACTGCCCTCATTTTTCTATGTCAGAAAATTGTTCATCCATATTAGCTTACCTGTCACCCCTCCAATATTTTCCAGTTTCCAGAACAACCTCTCTATGTGGAACTGTCGAATGCCTTTTTTAGGTCCAGATAGATGCAGTCAACCCAACCATCTCTTTCCTGTAATATATCTGTTGCTCGATCATAGAAACTGAGTAAATTCGATACACAGGATCTTCCAAATCGAAAACCATACTGTCTGTCTGAAATTATATCATTTCTCTCCAGGTGTTCTACCCATTTAGTTTTAATTATTTTTTCCAATATTCCAATTCCAATTTTTTCCAATAATGTGTGTGTGTGTATGTATATTTGTGTTGTTGAATATGACCGAAAGTCATAGTCTTTCTGCCCCTCTCCTTACTGCTATTGTTGTTTCTCGCATCTGTGTATTGCTTGTATGTTTGGGCAATTTTTCCCCTTTTCCTAGTTCTGCATCTCTGCTTTAGTATAAATTTTGTTGTGCCATTATCATATATTTCACAAAACTTGACATACATCTCATTTACTTCATGTCCTAACAGCAAGTGTTTGTCAAATTCCTTAAGGAAATATCTGAGTTCCCCATAATGACCTCTCCACAAGTCAGGTTTTTCAACTGCTTCAAGCTCATTTTCTTCCAGATTATAATGCATTGCATACTTTATTCCCAAAAAGACATGGTCACTTTTACCCAAGTGACCATGTCACTTGGGTAAAAGGAGGGAGGTACCAAAGGAGGGAGGTACTGAATGATAAATATATCTTTCTCTTTCCTGGTAAATATAATATCCAGCATGGAGGGAACATCCCCTTCCCTCATCCTCGTAGCTTGTTTAACATGTAGAAACATGAATGTTTACAGGGTGAGGTTTACGAAATTATATATATATATATATATAATTGGTCTCTGGTCTATATATATTATATATATATATATATAAGTTTGTGTGTGTGTAATTTATATAAATAAATAATTAAATATTAATTTTGTTAATATCTTTTCAGGGAAAACTTGCAAGTACAATTCGTATACAAGAGGGGCAACAAGAGCCAGAGGATGTCTACTAAGAAAATATATAAGTCTTTATCCTCACACTCTTGATATATGGTCTTCTCTGGTCTCTTTATTTTCTCTCCTCACAAATGTCCCTTTTTTTATTTCTTTTACGTTTCTCTCCTGTTTTTCTTGTCTTTTAATCTCTCCTTTCCTCCTCTCTTCTAACACCTCTCGTTTCCTGTCTCTTCTAGCTTCTCTCTTCCTTTACTTTTTATATTTGTGGTATTCATTTATGTCATTTTTATCTTGTATATTTTTCTTGTATCTTTTTCTTATCTTGTGTTTCTCTTCCCCTTCTCTTCAATGATTTCTCATTTCTCTCCTCTCTCTGTTGTTTCTGTTCTGTCTTCTCTCTCCTTGCCTTAATTTTGTTCTGTCTCCTCTTTTGTTGTGTGTGTGTCTTTCTGTCTCTGTCTGTCTCTCTCTCTCTCTCTGGCTCTCTTGCTCTCTCTCTCTCTCTCTCTGGCTCTCTCTCTCTCTGGCTCTCTCTCTCTCTGGCTCTCTCTCTCTCTCTCGCTCTCTCTGGCTCTCTCTCTCTCTCTCTGGCTCTCTCTCTCTCTCTCTGGCTCTCTCTCTCTCTCTCTCTCTCTGGCTCTCTCTCTCTCTCTCTCTGGCTCTCTCTCTCTCTCTCTCTGGCTCTCTCTCTCTCTCTGGCTCTCTCTCTCTCTCTCTCTCTGGCTCTCTCTCTCTCTCTCTCTCTCTCTCTCTCTCTCTCTCTCTCTCTCTCTCTCTCTCTCTCTCTCTCTCTCTCTCTCCCTCTCTCTCCCTCTCTCTCTCTCCCTCTCTCTCTCTCTCTGGCTCTCTCTCTCTCTGGCTCTCTCTCTCTCTGGCTCTCTCTCTCTCTGGCTCTCTCTCTCTCTGTCTCTCTCTCTCTCTCTCTGGCTCTCTCTCTCTCTCTGGCTCTCTCTCTCTCTCTGGCTCTGTCTCTCTCTCTCTGGCTCTCTCGCTCTCTCTGGCTCTTTCGCTCTCTCTGGCTCTTTCGCTCTCTCTGGCTCTCGCTCTCTCTGGCTCTCGCTCTCTCTGGCTCTCTCTCTCTCTCTGGCTCTCTCTCTCTCTCTCTCTCTGGCTCTCTCTCTCTCACTCTCTGGCTCTCTCTCTCTCTCTGACTCACTCTCTCTCTGGCTCACGCTCTCTCTCTCTGGCTCTCGCTCTCTCTCTCTGGCTCTGGGTCTCTCTCTCTGGCTCTCATATTTCATTTGATTTAAAAATGTCTGAGATTTTTTACTTAATCTAAGTTATATTGCATGGTGCTAATATGAATAGTATACATGACTGTTTTTTCTTTTCTTTCTCTTTCTCCCTTTCTTTCTTTCTCTTTCTTTCCTTCTCTCTCTTTTTCTTTCTCTTTCTACATGAATATTATACTTGACTGTGTTTACATTCACTTGTAGATTTTTATTTTTAGTTAATTAGTCCTAAACTTTTGATTAATAGATTTTTATTATTAGTCATAGAAAAACTATAGTGTTATATGTATACTCGGAAAATTTTACTTGTTTTAGTTTTAAGTAACAATAACTGCTTGTAACGTCAGACTGATCTCAGCATGACATGAATCACAGGCTGCTTGATCACAAAATCTATTGTGTTCACATATTGCATATATAGATTTTTAAATTTTTACTTTTATATTCTGTTATAGATATAGTCTATTTCGAG
Organism: Procambarus clarkii; assembly: GCF_040958095.1. Classification (NCBI taxonomy): domain Eukaryota; kingdom Metazoa; phylum Arthropoda; class Malacostraca; order Decapoda; family Cambaridae; genus Procambarus; species Procambarus clarkii. The sequence goes on along the minus strand of NC_091182.1, from coordinate 3,253,836 downwards.
CTATTACATATATTTTGTTGTATTACTCATTCTTAATTAAATAAATATAATATTTTAATTCTCTTTTTGTACCCTATTTATTTGTAATTTACACATACATATATAGGATGTCCATTTCTATCTCAGATGTGTCTTCTTTCTTTCTCTCCCTTTCTATTTCAGATATGAATTACAAAATGATTATACCCTAATTTACCCTAAACGCTCTAATGTAGGTAATTAAAAGATCATAAAAAAGTTTTTAGAAATGTTAATTATATACGTTCTAAGGTTGTATATAAAAGTTCTCAAAAAACCTTTTCTAAACGTATTTATAAACGTGCTGAAAACAATGAAATGTCGTTTTTAGGATGTTTTAAAAACATGAAAATGTTTGCTGGGCAACAACTAACATTACAACAACGAACACCACAATAACGATCACTACAACAACAAACACTACAACAACGAACGCTACAACAACGAACACCACAACAACGAACATTAGAACAACGAACACTACAACAACGAAGGGTATAAGAATAAACTCCACAACAACGGGCATTACAACAAGGAACACTACAACAACGAACACTACAACAACATTCACTACAACAACAAACACTACAACAACAAACACTACAACAACGAACATTACAACAACGAACACCACAACAACAACAACGAACACCATAACAACGAACACTACAACAACGAACACTACAACGACGAACACTACAACAACGAACACTTCAACAACGAACACCACAAAAACGAACACTAAAACAACGAACACTACAACAACGAACACTTCAACAACGAATAATACAACAACGAACACCACAACAACGAACATCACAATAACGAACATCTCAAGAACGAACATCACAACAACGAACACATCAACAACGAACACCACAACAACGAACACTACAAAACGAACACCATAACAATGAACACCACAACAACTAACACCACAAAAACGAATACTGCAACAACGAACACTACAGCAACGAACATCACAACAACGAACACCACAACCTCGAACAAAACAACAACAACGAACACCATAACAACAAACACCATAACAAAGAACACTACAACAACGAACACCACAACAACGAACATCTCAACAACGAACACCACAACAACGAACACTACAACAACGAACACTACAACAACGAACACTACAACAACGAACATCTCAACAACGAACACCACATCAACGAACACTACAACAACGAACATCTCAAAACGAACACCACAACAACGCACACCACAACAACGCACACTAAAACAACGAACACTATAACAATGAACACTACAACAACGAACACTACAACAACGAACACTTCAAAAACGAACATCTCAACAAAGAACACCACAACAACGAACACTACAACAACGAACACTACAACAACGAACACTACAACAACGAACACCACATCAACGAATACCAAAACAACGAACATCTTAACAACGAACATCTCAACAACGAACACTACAACAATGAACACTACAACAACGAACACCACAACAACGAACATCTCAATAACGAACACTATAACAACTAACATCACAAGAACGACCATCACAACAACGAACACTACAACAACGAACACCACATCACTGAACACCACAACAACGAACATCTCAATAACGAACATCTCAACAACGAACATCTCAACAATGAACACTACAACAACGAACATTACAACAACGAACATCACAACCACGAACACCACAACAACGAACATCAACCCAACGAACACCACAACAACGAACATCTCAACAACGAACATCTCAACAACGAACAACTCAACAACGAACATCTCAACAACAAACACCACAACAACGAACTTTACAACAACGAATATCTCAACAACGAACATCTCAACAACGAACCTCTCAAAAACGAACACTACAACAACGAACACCACAACAACGAACATCACAACAACGAACACCACATCAACGAACATCTCAACAACGAACATCTCAACAATGAACGTCAAAACAACGAACAACTGAACAACGAACAATACAACAACGAACAACTCAACAACGAACAATACAACAATGAACACTACAACAACGAACACTACAACAACGAACACTACAAAAACGAACACTACAACAACGAACACTACAATAACGAACACTACAACAACAAACACTACAACAACGAACACCACATCACCGAACACCACAACAACGAACATCTCAACAACGAACATCTCAACAACGAACATCTCAACAACGAACACTACAATAACGAACACCACAACAACGAACATCACAACCACGAACACCACAACAACGAACATCAAACCAACGAACACCACAACAACGAACATCTCAACAACGAACATCTCAACAACGAACATCTCAACAACGAACATCTCAACAACAAACACCACAACAACGAACTTTACAACAACGAACATCTCAACAACGAACATCTCAACAACGAACATCACAAAAACGAACACGACAACAACTAACACCACAACAACGAACTCACAACAACGAACACCACAACAACGAACATCTCAACAACGAACATCTCAACAACGAACGTCTCAACAACGAACATCTCATCAACGAACAGTACAACAATGAACACTACAACAACGAACACCACAACAATGAACACTACAACAAAGAACACCACAACAACGAACTCCACAACAACGAACTTTACAACCACGAACACCACAACAACGAACATTACAACAACAAACATCATAAAAACGACCATTACAACAACAAACACCACAACAACAAACTCACAACAACGAACACCACAACAACGAACACCACAACAACGAACACCACAACAACGAACATCTCAACAACGATCACTGCAACAACGAACACCACAACAACGAACATCTCAACAACGAACACTACAACAACGAACACTACAACAACGAACACTACAAAAACGAACACTACAACAAAGAACACAACAATAACGAACACTACAACAACAAACACTACAACAACGAACACCACATCACCGAACACTACAACAACGAACATATCAACAACGAACATCTCAACAACGAACATCTCAACAGCGAACACTACAACAACGAACACCACAACGACGAACACTACAACAACGAACACCACAACAACGAACATCTCAACAACGAACACTGCAACAACGAACACCACAACAACGAACATCTCAACAACGAACACTACAACAACGAACACTACAACAACGAACACTACAAAAACGAACACTACAACAACGAACACTACAATAACGAACACCACAACAACGAACACCACAAAAATGAGCACTAAAACAACGATCACTACAACAACGAACACTACAACAACGAACACCACAACAACGAACACCACAACAACGAACGTCTCAACAACGAACATCTCATCAACGAACAGTACAACAATGAACACTACAACAACGAACACCACAACAACGGACACTACAACAACGAACACCACAACAACGAACTACACAACAACGAACTTTACAATCACGAACACCACAACAACGAACATTACAACAACGAACATCATAAAAACGACCATTACAACAACGAACACCACAACAACGAACACTACACTAATTAACATTACATCAACGAACATTACAACAATGAACACTACAACAACGAAGAAAACAACAACGAACACATCAACAACGAACACTACAACAACGAACACCACAACAACGAACACCACAACAACAAACACTACAGCAACGAACACCACAACAACGAAATTTACAACAATGAACACTACAACAACTAACATTACAACAACGAACACCACAATAACGATCACTACAGCAACAAACACTACAACAACGAACACTACAACAACATACACTACAACAACGAACACTACAACAACAAACACTACTACTACGAACATTAAAACAATGAACACCACAACAACGAACACAACAACAACAACGAACACTATAACAACGAACACCATAACAACGAACACTAAAACAACGAACACTACAACAACGAATACTACAACAAAGAACACATCAACAACGAACACCACAACAACGAACACTACAAAACGAACACCACAACAATGATCACAACAACAACGAACACCACAAAAACGAATACTGCAACAACGAACACTACAGCAAAGAACATCACAACAACGAACACCACAACCTCGAACAAAACAACAACAACGAACACCATAACAACAAACACCATAAGAAAGAACACTACAACAACGAGCACTACAACAACGAACACTACAACAACGAACATCTCAACAACGAACACCATAACAACTAACACTACAACAACGAACATCTCAAAACGAACACCACAACAACGCACACCACAACAATGCACACTAAAACAACGAACACTACAACTATGAACACTACAACAACGAACACTACAACAACGAACACTACAAAAACGAACATCTCAACAACGAACACCACAACAACGAACACCATAACAACGAACAATACAACAACGAACACTACAACAACGAACACCACATCAACGAACACCATAACAACGAACATCTTAACAACGAACATCTCAACAACGAACACTACAACAATGAACACTACAACAACGAACACCACAACAACGAACATCTCAACAACGAACACTATAACAACTAACACCACAAGAACGACCATCACAACAACGAACATCTCAGCAACGAACATCTCAACAACGAACACTACAACAACGAACACCACATCACTGAACACCACAACAACGAACATCTCAACAACGAACATCTCAACAACGAATATCTCAACAACGAACACTACAACAACGAACACCACAACAACGAACATCACAACCACGAACACTACAACAACGAACATCAACCCAACGAACACCACAACAACGAACATCTCAACAACGAACATCTCAACAGCGAACATCTCAACAACGAACATCTCAACAACAAACACCACTACAACGAACTTTACAACAACGAACATCTCAACAGCGAACATCTCAACAACGAACATCTCAAAAACGAACACGACAACAACGAACACCACAACAACGAACTCACAACAACGAACACCACAACAACGAACATCTCAACAACGAACATCTCAACAACGAACGTCTCAACAACGAACATCTCATCAACGAACAGTACAACAATGAACACTACAACAACGAACACCACAACAACGAACACTACAACAAAGAACACCACAACAACGAACTCCACAACAACGAACTTAACAACCACGAACACCACAACAACGAACATTACAACAACGAACACCATAAAAACGACCATTACAACAACGAACACCACAACAACGAACACCAGAACAACGAACTCACAACAACGAACACCACAACAACGAACACCACAACAACGAACATCTCAACAACGAACACTGCAACAACGAACACCACAACAACGAACATCTCAACAACGAACACTACAACAACGAACACTACAACAACGAACACTACAAAAACGAACACTACAACAACGAACACTACAAAAACGAACACTACAACAACAAACACTACAACAACGAACACCACATCACCGAACACCACAACAACGAACATCTCAACAACGAACATCTCAACAACGAACATCTCAAAAACGAACACTACAACAACGAACACCACAACGACGAACACTACAACAACGAACACTTCAACAACGAACACCACAAAAATGAGAACTAAAACAACGAACACTACAACAACGAACACTACAACAACGAACACTACAACAACGAACACCACAACAACGAACATCTCAACAACGAACACTGCAAAAACGAACACCACAACAACGAACATCTCAACAACGAACACTACAACAACGAACACTACAACAACGAACACTACAAAAACGAACACTACAACAACGAACACTACAATAACGAACACTACAACAACAAACACTACAACAACGAACACCACATCACCGAACATCTCAACAACGAACATCTCAACAACAAACACCACAACAACGAACTTTACAACAACGAACATCTCAACAACGAACATCTCAACAACGAACATCACAAAAACGAACACGACAACAACTAACACCACAACAACGAACTCACAACAACGAACACCACAACAACGAACATCTCAACAACGAACATCTCAACAACGAACGTCTCAACAACGAACATCTCATCAACGAACAGTACAACAATGAACACTACAACAACGAACACCACAACAATGAACACTACAACAAAGAACACCACAACAACGAACTCCACAACAACGAACTTTACAACCACGAACACCACAACAACGAACATTACAACAACAAACATCATAAAAACGACCATTACAACAACAAACACCACAACAACAAACTCACAACAACGAACACCACAACAACGAACACCACAACAACGAACTCACAACAGCGAACACCACAACAACGAACACCACAACAACGAACATCTCAACAACGATCACTGCAACAACGAACACCACAACAACGAACATCTCAACAACGAATATCTCAACAACGAACACTACAACAACGAACACCACAACAACGAACATCACAACCACGAACACTACAACAACGAACATCAACCCAACGAACACCACAACAACGAACATCTCAACAACGAACATCTCAACAGCGAACATCTCAACAACGAACATCTCAACAACAAACACCACTACAACGAACTTTACAACAACGAACATCTCAACAGCGAACATCTCAACAACGAACATCTCAAAAACGAACACGACAACAACGAACACCACAACAACGAACTCACAACAACGAACACTACAAAAACGAACACTACAACAAAGAACACAACAATAACGAACACTACAACAACAAACACTACAACAACGAACACCACATCACCGAACACTACAACAACGAACATATCAACGACGAACATCTCAACAACGAACATCTCAACAGCGAACACTACAACAACGAACACCACAACGACGAACACTACAACAACGAACACTTCAACAACGAACACCACAAAAATGAGCACTAAAACAACGAACACTACAACAACGAACACTACAACAACGAACACTACAACAACGAACACCACAACAACGAACATCTCAACAACGAACACTGCAACAACGAACACCACAACAACGAACATCTCAACAACGAACACTACAACAACGAACACTACAACAACGAACACTACAAAAACGAACACTACAACAACGAACACTACAATAACGAACACCACAACAACGAACACCACAAAAATGAGCACTAAAACAACGATCACTACAACAACGAACACTACAACAACGAACACCACAACAACGAACACCACAACAACGAACGTCTCAACAACGAACATCTCATCAACGAACAGTACAACAATGAACACTACAACAACGAACACCACAACAACGGACACTACAACAACGAACACCACAACAACGAACTACACAACAACGAACTTTACAATCACGAACACCACAACAACGAACATTACAACAACGAACATCATAAAAACGACCATTACAACAACGAACACCACAACAACGAACACTACACTAATTAACATTACATCAACGAACATTACAACAATGAACACTACAACAACGAAGAAAACAACAACGAACACATCAACAACGAACACTACAACAACGAACACCACAACAACGAACACCACAACAACAAACACTACAGCAACGAACACCACAACAACGAAATTTACAACAATGAACACTACAACAACTAACATTACAACAACGAACACCACAATAACGATCACTACAGCAACAAACACTACAACAACGAACACTACAACAACATACACTACAACAACGAACACTACAACAACAAACACTACTACTACGAACATTAAAACAATGAACACCACAACAACGAACACAACAACAACAACGAACACTATAACAACGAACACCATAACAACGAACACTAAAACAACGAACACTACAACAACGAATACTACAACAAAGAACACATCAACAACGAACACCACAACAACGAACACTACAAAACGAACACCACAACAATGATCACAACAACAACGAACACCACAAAAACGAATACTGCAACAACGAACACTACAGCAAAGAACATCACAACAACGAACACCACAACCTCGAACAAAACAACAACAACGAACACCATAACAACAAACACCATAAGAAAGAACACTACAACAACGAGCACTACAACAACGAACACTACAACAACGAACATCTCAACAACGAACACCATAACAACTAACACTACAACAACGAACATCTCAAAACGAACACCACAACAACGCACACCACAACAATGCACACTAAAACAACGAACACTACAACTATGAACACTACAACAACGAACACTACAACAACGAACACTACAAAAACGAACATCTCAACAACGAACACCACAACAACGAACACCATAACAACGAACAATACAACAACGAACACTACAACAACGAACACCACATCAACGAACACCATAACAACGAACATCTTAACAACGAACATCTCAACAACGAACACTACAACAATGAACACTACAACAACGAACACCACAACAACGAACATCTCAACAACGAACACTATAACAACTAACACCACAAGAACGACCATCACAACAACGAACATCTCAGCAACGAACATCTCAACAACGAACACTACAACAACGAACACCACATCACTGAACACCACAACAACAAACATCTCAACAACGAACATCTCAACAACGAATATCTCAACAACGAACACTACAACAACGAACACCACAACAACGAACATCACAACCACGAACACTACAACAACGAACATCAACCCAACGAACACCACAACAACGAACATCTCAACAACGAACATCTCAACAGCGAACATCTCAACAACGAACATCTCAACAACAAACACCACTACAACGAACTTTACAACAACGAACATCTCAACAGCGAACATCTCAACAACGAACATCTCAAAAACGAACACGACAACAACGAACACCACAACAACGAACTCACAACAACGAACACCACAACAACGAACATCTCAACAACGAACATCTCAACAACGAACGTCTCAACAACGAACATCTCATCAACGAACAGTACAACAATGAACACTACAACAACGAACACCACAACAACGAACACTACAACAAAGAACACCACAACAACGAACTCCACAACAACGAACTTAACAACCACGAACACCACAACAACGAACATTACAACAACGAACACCATAAAAACGACCATTACAACAACGAACACCACAACAACGAACACCAGAACAACGAACTCACAACAACGAACACCACAACAACGAACACCACAACAACGAACATCTCAACAACGAACACTGCAACAACGAACACCACAACAACGAACATCTCAACAACGAACACTACAACAACGAACACTACAACAACGAACACTACAAAAACGAACACTACAACAACGAACACTACAAAAACGAACACTACAACAACAAACACTACAACAACGAACACCACATCACCGAACACCACAACAACGAACATCTCAACAACGAACATCTCAACAACGAACATCTCAAAAACGAACACTACAACAACGAACACCACAACGACGAACACTACAACAACGAACACTTCAACAACGAACACCACAAAAATGAGAACTAAAACAACGAACACTACAACAACAAACACTACAACAACGAACACTACAACAACGAACACCACAACAACGAACATCTCAACAACGAACACTGCAAAAACGAACACCACAACAACGAACATCTCAACAACGAACACTACAACAACGAACACTACAACAACGAACACTACAAAAACGAACACTACAACAACGAACACTACAATAACGAACACTACAACAACAAACACTACAACAACGAACACCACATCACCGAACATCTCAACAACGAACATCTCAACAACAAACACCACAACAACGAACTTTACAACAACGAACATCTCAACAACGAACATCTCAACAACGAACATCACAAAAACGAACACGACAACAACTAACACCACAACAACGAACTCACAACAACGAACACCACAACAACGAACATCTCAACAACGAACATCTCAACAACGAACGTCTCAACAACGAACATCTCATCAACGAACAGTACAACAATGAACACTACAACAACGAACACCACAACAATGAACACTACAACAAAGAACACCACAACAACGAACTCCACAACAACGAACTTTACAACCACGAACACCACAACAACGAACATTACAACAACAAACATCATAAAAACGACCATTACAACAACAAACACCACAACAACAAACTCACAACAACGAACACCACAACAACGAACACCACAACAACGAACTCACAACAGCGAACACCACAACAACGAACACCACAACAACGAACATCTCAACAACGATCACTGCAACAACGAACACCACAACAACGAACATCTCAACAACGAATATCTCAACAACGAACACTACAACAACGAACACCACAACAACGAACATCACAACCACGAACACTACAACAACGAACATCAACCCAACGAACACCACAACAACGAACATCTCAACAACGAACATCTCAACAGCGAACATCTCAACAACGAACATCTCAACAACAAACACCACTACAACGAACTTTACAACAACGAACATCTCAACAGCGAACATCTCAACAACGAACATCTCAAAAACGAACACGACAACAACGAACACCACAACAACGAACTCACAACAACGAACACTACAAAAACGAACACTACAACAAAGAACACAACAATAACGAACACTACAACAACAAACACTACAACAACGAACACCACATCACCGAACACTACAACAACGAACATATCAACGACGAACATCTCAACAACGAACATCTCAACAGCGAACACTACAACAACGAACACCACAACGACGAACACTACAACAACGAACACTTCAACAACGAACACCACAAAAATGAGCACTAAAACAACGAACACTACAACAACGAACACTACAACAACGAACACTACAACAACGAACACCACAACAACGAACATCTCAACAACGAACACTGCAACAACGAACACCACAACAACGAACATCTCAACAACGAACACTACAACAACGAACACTACAACAACGAACACTACAAAAACGAACACTACAACAACGAACACTACAATAACGAACACCACAACAACGAACACCACAAAAATGAGCACTAAAACAACGATCACTACAACAACGAACACTACAACAACGAACACCACAACAACGAACACCACAACAACGAACGTCTCAACAACGAACATCTCATCAACGAACAGTACAACAATGAACACTACAACAACGAACACCACAACAACGGACACTACAACAACGAACACCACAACAACGAACTACACAACAACGAACTTTACAATCACGAACACCACAACAACGAACATTACAACAACGAACATCATAAAAACGACCATTACAACAACGAACACCACAACAACGAACACTACACTAATTAACATTACATCAACGAACATTACAACAATGAACACTACAACAACGAAGAAAACAACAACGAACACATCAACAACGAACACTACAACAACGAACACCACAACAACGAACACCACAACAACAAACACTACAGCAACGAACACCACAACAACGAAATTTACAACAATGAACACTACAACAACTAACATTACAACAACGAACACCACAATAACGATCACTACAGCAACAAACACTACAACAACGAACACTACAACAACATACACTACAACAACGAACACTACAACAACAAACACTACAACTACGAACATTAAAACAATGAACACCACAACAACGAACACAACAACAACAACGAACACTATAACAACGAACACCATAACAACGAACACTAAAACAACGAACACTACAACAACGAATACTACAACAAAGAACACATCAACAACGAACACCACAACAACGAACACTACAAAACGAACACCACAACAATGATCACAACAACAACGAACACCACAAAAACGAATACTGCAACAACGAACACTACAGCAAAGAACATCACAACAACGAACACCACAACCTCGAACAAAACAACAACAACGAACACCATAACAACAAACACCATAAGAAAGAACACTACAACAACGAGCACTACAACAACGAACACTACAACAACGAACATCTCAACAACGAACACCATAACAACTAACACTACAACAACGAACATCTCAAAACGAACACCACAACAACGCACACCACAACAATGCACACTAAAACAACGAACACTACAACTATGAACACTACAACAACGAACACTACAACAACGAACACTACAAAAACGAACATCTCAACAACGAACACCACAACAACGAACACCATAACAACGAACAATACAACAACGAACACTACAACAACGAACACCACATCAACGAACACCATAACAACGAACATCTTAACAACGAACATCTCAACAACGAACACTACAACAATGAACACTACAACAACGAACACCACAACAACGAACATCTCAACAACGAACACTATAACAACTAACACCACAAGAACGACCATCACAACAACGAACATCTCAGCAACGAACATCTCAACAACGAACACTACAACAACGAACACCACATCACTGAACACCACAACAACGAACATCTCAACAACGAACATCTCAACAACGAATATCTCAACACCGAACACTACAACAACGAACACCACAACAACGAACATCACAACCACGAACACTACAACAACGAACATCAACCCAACGAACACCACAACAACGAACATCTCAACAACGAACATCTCAACAGCGAACATCTCAACAACGAACATCTCAACAACAAACACCACTACAACGAACTTTACAACAACGAACATCTCAACAGCGAACATCTCAACAACGAACATCTCAAAAACGAACACGACAACAACGAACACCACAACAACGAACTCACAACAACGAACACCACAACAACGAACATCTCAACAACGAACATCTCAACAACGAACGTCTCAACAACGAACATCTCATCAACGAACAGTACAACAATGAACACTACAACAACGAACACCACAACAACGAACACTACAACAAAGAACACCACAACAACGAACTCCACAACAACGAACTTAACAACCACGAACACCACAACAACGAACATTACAACAACGAACACCATAAAAACGACCATTACAACAACGAACACCACAACAACGAACACCAGAACAACGAACTCACAACAACGAACTCCACAACAACGAACACCACAACAACGAACATCTCAACAACGAACACTGCAACAACGAACACCACAACAACGAACATCTCAACAACGAACACTACAACAACGAACACTACAACAACGAACACTACAAAAACGAACACTACAACAACGAACACTACAATAACGAACACTACAACAACAAACACTACAACAACGAACACCACATCACCGAACACCACAACAACGAACATCTCAACAACGAACATCTCAACAACGAACATCTCAAAAACGAACACTACAACAACGAACACCACAACGACGAACACTACAACAACGAACACTTCAACAACGAACACCACAAAAATGAGAACTAAAACAACGAACACTACAACAACGAACACTACAACAACGAACACTACAACAACGAACACCACAACAACGAACATCTCAACAACGAACACTGCAAAAACGAACACCACAACAACGAACATCTCAACAACGAACACTACAACAACGAACACTACAACAACGAACACTACAAAAACGAACACTACAATAACGAACACTACAATAACGAACACCACAACAACGAACACCACAAAAATGAGCACTAAAACAACGAACACTACAACAACGAACACTACAACCACGAACACCACAACAACCAACACCACAACAACGAAATTTACAACAATGAACACTACAACAACTAACATTACAACAACGAACACCACAATAACGATCACTACAACAACAAACACTACAACAACGAACGCTTCAACAACGAACACCACAACAACGAACATTAGAACAACGAACACTACAACAACGAAGGTTATAAGAATAAACTCCACAACAACGGACATTACAACAAGGAACACTACAACAACGAACACTACAACAACATACACTACAACAACGAACACTACAACAACAAACACTACAACAACGAACATTAAAACAATGAACACCACAACAGCGAACACAACAACAACAACGAACACTATAACAACGAACACTATAACAACGAACACTACAACAACGAACAAAACAACAACAAACACCAAAACAACGAACACTTCAACAACGAACACCACAACAACGAACATCTCAACAACGAACACTGCAACAACGAACACCACAACAACGAACATCTCAACAACGAACACTACAACAGCGAACACTACAACAATGAACACTACAAAAACGAACACTACAACAACGAACACTACAATAACGAACACTACAACAACAAACACTACAACAACGAACACCACATCACCGAACACCACAACAACGAACATCTCAACAACAAACACCACAACAACGAACACCTCAACAACGAACACTACAACAACGAACATCTCAACAACGAACACTGCAACAACGAACACCACAACAACGAACATCTCAACAACGAACACTACAACAACGAACACTACAACAACGAACACTACAAAAACGAACACTACAACAACGAACACTACAATAACGAACACTACAACAACAAACACTACAACAACGAACACCACATCCCCCACACCACAACAACGAACATCTCAACAACGAACATCTCAACAACGAACATCTCAACAACGAACACTACAACAACGAACACTAGAACAACGAACACCACAACAACGAACACCACAATAATGAACACTACAACAACGAACACTAGAACAACGAACACCACAACAACGAACACCACAATAATGAACACTACAACAACGAAAATAAGAACAACGAACACTACAACAACGAACACTACAGCTACGAAAACCTTAACAACAAACACCACAACAACGAACTTTACAACAACGAACACCTCAACAACGAACGTTACAACAACGAAAATCACAAAAACGACCATTACAACAACGAACACCACTACAACGAACACTACAATAATTAACACTACAACAACGAACAATACAACATTGAACACTACAACAACGAACAAAACAACAACGAACACTTCAACAACGAACACTACAACAACGAACACCACAACAACGAACACCACAACAACGAACACTACAACAACGAACACCACAACAACGAACACCACAACAACGAACACTACCACAACGAACAATACGACAACGAAAATTACAACAATGAACACTACAACAACTAACATTACAACAACGAACACTATAACAACAAACACTACAACAACGAACGCTACAACAACGAACACCACAACAACGATCATTAGAACAACGAACACTAAAACAACGAACGTTATAAGAACGAACTCCACAACAATGAACACTACAACAACGAACACTACAACAACATACACTACAACAACGAACACTACAACAACAAACACTACAACAACGAACATTACAACAATGAACACTACAAGAACGAACACTACAACAACGAACAGTACAACAACGAACACCACAACAACGAACATTACAACAACGAACACTACAACAACGAACACTACAACAACGAACACTTCAACAACGAACTTTACAACAATGAACACTACAACAACGAACACTACAAAAACGAACACTACAACAACGAACACTACAATAACGAACACTACAACAACAAACACTACAACAACGAACACCACATCACCGAACACCACAACAACAAACATCTCAACAACGACCATCTCAACAACGAACACTACAACAACGAACACCACAACGACGAACACTACAACAACGAACACTTCAACAACGAACACCACAAAAATGAGCACTAAAACAACGAACACTACAACAACGTACACTACAACAACGAACACTACAACAACGAACACCACAACAACGAACATCTCAACAACGAACAATGCAACAACGAACACCACAACAACGAACATCTCAACAACGAACACTACAACAACGAACACTACAACAACGAACACTACAAAAACGAACACTACAACAACGAACACTTCAATAACGAACACTACAACAACAAACACTACAACAACGAACACCACATCACCGAACACCACAACAACGAACATCTCAACAACGAACATCTCAACAACGAACATCTCAACAACGAACACTACAACAACGAACACCACAACAACGAACATCACAACCACGAACACCACAACAACGAACATCAACCCAACGAAAACCACAACAACGAACATCTCAACAACGAACATCTCAACAACGAACATCTCAACAACGAACATCTCAACAACATACACCACAACAACGAACTTTGCAACAACGAACATCTCAACAACGAACATCTCAACAACTAACATCTCAAAAACGAACACGACAACAACGAACACCACAACAACGAACTCACAACAACGAACACCACAACAACGAACATCTCAACAACGAACATCTCAACAACGAACGTCTCAACAACGAACATCTCATCAACGAACAGTACAACAATGAACAATACAACAACGAACTTTACAACAACGAACACTACAACAACAAACACTACAACAACGGACGCTACAACAACGAACACCACAACAACGAACATCATAAAAACGACCATTACAACAACGAACACTACAACAACAAACACTACAACAAAGAACATTACAACAACGAACACTACAACAACGAACACTACAAATACGAACATTACAACAATGAACACTACAACAACGTAGTGTACGTAGTGAACACTACAACAACATACACTACAACAACGAACATTACAACAACGAACACTACAACAACTAACATTACAACAATGAACACTACAACAACGAACATTACAACAATCAACATTGCAAGAACGAACACTACGACAAAGAACATTACAACAATGAACACTTCAACAACGAACACCACAATAATGAACACTACAACAACGAAAATCAGAACAACGAACACTACAACAACGAACACTACAACAACGAACACTACAACAACGAACACTACAACGACGAACACTACAACTACGAACATCTAAACAACAAACACCACAACAACGAACATTACATCAACGAACATATCAACAACGAACACTACAACAACGAACACCACAACAACGAACATCACAAAAACGAACACCACAACAGCGAACATCTCAACAACGAACATCTGAACAACGAACACTACAACAACGCACACTACAACAACGAACACCACATCAACGAAGACCATAACAACGACCATCTCAACAACGAAAATCTCAACGACGAACATCTCAACAACGAACACTACAACAACACAACAACGTACGTTATAAGAACGAACTCCACAACAATGGACATTACAACAATGAACACTACAACAACGAACACTACAACAACGAATATTACAATAACGGACATTACACCAAGGAACACTTCAATAACGAACACTACAACAACATACATTAAAACAACGTACACTACAACAACAAACACTTCAACAACGAACATTACAACAATGAACACTACAACAACGAACAATACAACAACGAACATTACAGCAACGAACACTACAACAACGAACACTACAACAACGAACACTACAACAACAAACATTACAACAACAAACACTACAACAACGAACACTACAACAACGAACACTACAACAACGAACATTACAACAATGAACACCACAACAACGAACACAACAACACCAACGAACACCATAACAACGAACACTACAACAACGAACACCACAACAACGATCATCTCAACAACGAACACCACAACAACGCACACCACAACAACGCACACTACAACAACGAACACTAGAACAACGAACACTACAACAACGAACACCACAAGAACGATCATTACAACAACGAACATCTCAAAATCGAACATCTCAACAACGAACACTACAACAACGAACAATACAACAACGAACACCACAATAATGAACATCTCAACAACGAACACTACAACAACGAACAATACAACAACGAACACAACAACAACGAACACCACACCAACGAACTTTGAAACAACGAACACCACAACAACGAACACTACAACAACCATCACTACTACAACGAACACTACAACAATGAACACTACGACAACGAACACCACGACAACGAACACCACGACAACGAACACTACAACAACGAACATCCCAACAACGAACATCTCATCAACTAACACCAAAACAACGAGCACTACAACAACGAACACAACAACAATGAACACAACAACAACAACAAACACTACAACAACGAACATAACTACAACGACCACAACAACAACGAACACTCCAACAACGAACACTACAACAACGAACACTACAACAGCTAACACTACAACAACTAACACTACAACAACGAATACCACAACAACGAGCATCTCAAAAACGAACACTACAACAACGAACACACCAACAACGAACGCAACAACGACGAACACTAGAACAACGAACACTACAACATCGAACACTACAACAACGAACACCACATAGACGAACTCTAATACAACGAACTCTAAAACAACGAATTCTACAACATCGAACACTACAACAACGAACAACACCACACCGAACACAACAACAACGAACACCACAACGACGAACACTAAGACAACGAACACCATATGAACGAACACTAAAACAACGAACACTACAACAACGAATACTACAACAACGAACATTACAACAACGAACATCACAACAACGAACACTACAACAATGAACACCACTACAACGAACACCACAATAACGAGCATTACAACAATGAACAACACAACAACGAACACTACAACAACGAACACCACATCAACGAACACCATAACAACATCTCAACAAAAAACACAACAACAACGAACACTGCAACACCGAACACCACAATAACGAGCATTACAACAATGAACAATACAACAACGAACACTACAACAACGAACACCACATCAACGAACACCATAACAACGAACATCTCAACAACGAAAATCTCAACAACGAACATCTCAACAACGAACACAACATCAACGAACACCACAACAACGAACATTACAACAACGAACACCACAACAACGAACATTACAACAACGAACACCACAACAACGAACATCTCAACAACGAACATCTCAACAACGAACACCTCAACAACGAACACTGCAACAATAAACACTACAACAACGAACACCACAACAACGAACATCTCAACAACGAACACCACAATAATGACCATCACAACAACGACCATCTCAACAACGAACACTACAACAATGAACACTACAACAACGAACAAAATCACAGCGAACACTTCAACAACGAACACTACAACAACGAACACCACAACAACGAACACCACAACAACGAACACTACAACAACGAACACCACAACAACGAAAATTACAACAACTAACATTATAACAACGAATATCACAACAACGAACATTAGAACAACGAAAACTACAATAACGAACGATATAAGATCGAACTCCACAACAACGGACATTACAACAATGAACACTACAACAACAACGTTATCAGAACGAACTCCACAACAACGGACATTACAACAAGGAACACTAGAACAACGAATACTACAACAACATACACTAAAACAACGTACACTACAACAACAAACACTAAAACAACGAATATTACAACAATGAACACTACAACAACGAACACCACAACAACGAACATTACAACAACGAACACCACAACAACGAACATCTCAACAACGAACATCTCAACAACGAACACCTCAACAACGAACACTGCAACAATAAACACTACAACATCGAACACCACAACAACGAACATCTCAACAACGAACACTACAACAACGAACACCAGAATAATGACCATCACAACAACGACCATCTCAACAACGAACACTACAACAATGAACACTACAACAACAAACACCACAACAACGAACTTTACACCAACGAACACCACAACAACGAACACTACAACAACGAACAACACAACAACGAACTCCACAACAACGAACTTTACAACAACGAACACCACAACAACGAACATTACAACAACGAACATCACAAAAACGACCATTACAACAACGAACACCACAACAACGAACACTACAATAATTAACACTACAACAACGAACAATACAACAATGAACACTACAACAACGAACAAAATCACAGCGAACACTTCAACAACGAACACTACAACAACCAACACCACAACAACGAACACCACAACAACGAACACTACAACAACGAACACCACAACAACGAAAATTACAACAACTAACATTATAACAACGAATATCACAACAACGAACATTAGAACAACGAAAACTACAATAACGAACGTTATAAGATCGAACTCCACAACAACGGACATTACAACAATGAACACTACAACAACAACGTTATCAGAACGAACTCCACAACAACGGACATTACAACAAGGAACACTAGAACAACGAATACTACAACAACATACACTAAAACAACGTACACTACAACAACAAACACTAAAACAACGAACATTACAACAATGAACACTACAACAACGAACACTACAACAACGAACATTACAACAACGAACACTACAACAACTAACATTACTACAATGAACACTACAACAACGAACATTACAATGATGAACACTACTAGAACGAACACTACAACAACGAACATTACAACAACGAACACTTCAACAACAAACATTACAACAACGAACACTACAACAACGAACACTACAACAACGAACATTACAACAATGAACACTACAACAACGAACACAACAACAACAACGAACACCATAACAACGAACACTACAACAACGAACACCACAACAACGCTCATCTCAAAAACGAACACAACACCAACGCACACCACAACAACGCACACTACAACAATGAACACTATAACAACGAACACTACAACAACCAACATCTCAACAACTAACACCACAACAACGAACACTACAACAACGAACACTACAACAACGAAAAACTCAACTACGAACATCTCAACAACGAACACTACAACAACGAACACTACAACAACCAACAATACAACAACGAACACCACAATAATGATCACTACAACAACGAAAATCAGAACAACGAACACTACAACAACGAAAACCTCAACAACAAACACCACAACAACGAACTTTAAAAAAACGAACACCTCAACAACAAACACCACAACAACGAACTTTAAAAAAACGAACACCACAACAACGAACACAACAACAACGATCACTACAACAACGAACACTACAACAATGAACACTACGACAACGAACACCACGACAACGAACACCACAACAACGAACACTACAACAACGAACATCTCAACAACGAACATCTCAACAATGAACACCACAACAACGAACACCACAACAACTAACACTACAACAACGAACACAACAACAATGAACACAAAAACAACAACAAACACTAAAACAACGAACACCACTACAACGAACAAAACAAACAATGAACAATACAACAACGACCACTACAAAAACGAACACTACAACAACGAACACTACAACAACTAACACTACAACAACGAACACTACAACAATGAACACCACAACAACGAACATCTCAACAACGATCAACTCAACGATGAACACTACAACAACGAACACAACAACAACAACGAACACCATAACAACGAACACTACAACAACGAACACCACAACAACGATCATCTCAACAACGAACACTACAACAACGAACACAACAAACAACGAACAATACAACAACGGCCACTACAACAACGAACACTACAACAACTAACACTACAACAACGAACACCACAATCACGAACACCACAATTACGAACATTTCAACAACGAACACTACAACAACGAAAACCACAACAACGATCATCTCAACAACGAACATCACAACACCGAACACTACAACAACGAACACCACAACAACGAACACCACAACAATGAACAATACAACAACGAACACTACAACAACGAACATCACACCAATGAACACCATAACAACGAACATCTGAACAACGAAAATCTCAACGACGAACATCTCAACAACGAACACTACATCAACGAACACCACAACAACGAACATTACAACAACGAACACCACAACAACGAACATTACAACAACGAACACCACAACAACGAACATCTCAACAACGAACATCTCAACAACGAACACCTCAACAACGAACACTATAACAATAAACACTACAACAACGAACACCACAGCAACGAACATCTCAACAACGAACACTACAATAACGACCATCACAACAACGACCATCTCAACAACGAACACTACAACAATGAACACTACAACAACAAACACCACAACAACGAACTTTACACCAACGAACACCACAACAACGAACACTACAACAACGAACAACACAACAACAACGAACTTTACAACAACGAACACCACAACAACGAACATTACAACAACGAACATCACAAAAACGACCATTACAACAACGAACACCACAACAACGAACACTACAATAATTAACACTACAACAACGAACAATACAACAATGAACACTACAACAACGAACAACGCAACAACGAACTCCACAACAACGAACTTTACAACAACAAACACCACAACAATGAACATTACAACAACGAACATCACAAAAACGACCATTACAACAACGAACACCACAACAACGAACACTACAATAATTAACACTACAACAACGAACAATACAACAATGAACACTACAACAACGAACAAAACCACAACGAACACTTCAACAACGAACACTAGAACAACGAACACCACATCAACGAACACCACAACAACGAACACTACAACAACGAACACCACAACAACGAAAATTACAACAATGAACACTACAACAACTAACATTATAACAACGAATACCACAACAACGAATTTTAGAACAACGAAAACTACAACAACGAACGTTATAAGATCGAACTCCACAACAACGGACATTACAACAATGAACACTACAACAACAACGTTATCAGAACGAACTCCACAACAACGGACATTACAACAAGGACCACTAGAACAACGAATACTACAACAACATACACTAAAACAACGTACACTACAACAACAAACACTAAAACAACGTACATTACAACAATGAACACTACAACAACGAACACTACAACAACGAACATTACAACAACGAACACTACAACAACTAACATTACAACAATGAACACTACAACAACGAACATTACTGTTGGAAATTTCCAACACCGAATACAACACTGTTGTATTCTCATTAATTATTACTAATTCTACTAATCATTGTAGTAAGTAAAATTAACCCAGCGAAGAATTCACATATACTAATAATTACATCTGTACAATAGGCTAGAATTCTTACGTCACCCGACGCCAGTATTGCGTCAGATTTCATTGTAATAAACACATTTATATCTAATGTGCCTGAGAATTGAATTCGATTCTCTATAACAAACGGTGTTCTGTGTGATAATTAATTACAGATAAATTGACCTCCAACTAAAGCCGAATAGAGCGTTAAAGTCATAGCAGTTATCTAGTAATAAAAATTAACGTCACGCGTGAATGCCATGGAGAGACATTAATTCTTCTCCATTATATGTTTACTCTCACTGAACTGGCAAATAATAATATTTAACTCTTCCAAATAATAAACCCGTCCTAACTCGAGCATTTCAAGCACAACCGCGAGAAATGCTAATATCCATAATAATAACTTGGTTATTGAACGCGAGACGCGGAGCGGGGAGGGAGAGGACGCCAGTGCACGTGCTGAGACGCTCCCGAGCGGACCTGTTCACGTAGTGCTCACGAGGAGACGCCATTACCCAGCCATCAGGGTAAACGCTATCCATTCTCCCGAAGAAAGTCGCCACTGTGAGGCGTGAAGAGCCTTGCAGACAATATCTTCACTTGGTGTCAGTGTCATACAAGGAACCTATTAAATCTGGTTCTTTGTGACTTCACGTGACCGGCCAGTGAAGCGCGTCATTATCCAGAATAGGCTAAGCCAGAGCCTGGGACGCGAATTTCGGCAAGCCTAAACTTACACAGTGCCCATATTAGCTAAGTATCTTATCCTTAGTTGATGCATCTGATAGGGTGTAGAATTATAGCTGGGTAGCTTGTCGTGACGACGTATAACAACAACAAATCACCGGTCATTATCCTTCACCCACTATTAATATTAATTTATTGAACATAGAAATCCAGTAGTTTAATTAGTTGCTACTGTAAACATTTATTTTGCAGCGTGTGAGAAGAATTCTCCTAGCTGCCCTCTCCCATGTTAATCAACTCCTAGCGTTCCATGCCGAGCCCAGGAGAATCAGAGGAAGCGTCGTGACTCACTTTTAAGGAATCGTCATTAAGCTAAGATTCCTTTGTATTCCTCTAATTTATTATCTGTAATCTTTTACATGCAGAACTCTGTTTATTGGATTAACATGTGTTTATTATGATTATTATTATTATGTTCATAATCTATGTTCCCATTAGTGATAATGACAATGATTTCATAATTATTCATAGGATTAGATTATTATATCTTGGATTAGTGAACGAACCACACTAGTTCCTGGACGTACTGAGTTCCAGTAATAACCCCCCAATGTAGGTGTTTGAGGTTTGATTCATTTAATTATACAGCCCATTAATTATTTCTATGATCATATTCTCTAGTATTTTATCCATAGTTACTGGTTCATCTAGGAATTATCAAATGATCATAATTTCTCAGTTTCCCTCTTTACTATAAAAGCGGGTGGTCCTTCGTAATTAATTTTACTACATTAATATTTAAATAATTAGATTCAAGCCCCAAATGTCCCACATTATGGCCCTTATCGAACCGGATAGGCATTAAATTTATAATTACAAATATTAATCATTAATAACTAATCCTTGTGTGATATAAGCTAGACTAACTATTTAATTATTTGTGTCAACTAACAGTGTAACACATCAGTTAGTCTAAATCACACTAACATATTGCTACTTTCACCTCATGTATAAGGTAGCTTTAGTGGGTCATAGCCAATTACCCACAACACTTAGACCTATACCTCACACAGAGGTGAGAATTTTTAGGTCACCAGGAGCAACAGCTCATAACTTTTATAACAACCCCACACTAACACCTGCGTTAGAGTGGCCTCACCATCTAACCATTATATACCTAGGTGGTAATGACATCCATCCCACTCGTCATCCAGCTGAGGTGATCAAACACCTCAAAGCCATAATTTCTTCTTTCAAGCTCATCAGTAAATCAGTAGTATTCACATTAGTGGAACCTCGCCAACCAAGTCAAGATAATCGTTGGAGAGTAACCCCAGAATACTACCAGAGAGCTGCTAAGTACATAAATTTCAGGCTGAAAAAACGAGTAAGATTGGATGCCACATATATCCAATTTACAGCCAGACCTTATAGACAGAACCTGACCAGAGATGGTGTACACTTGTCAGGTGAGTCTAGGTTGCATGTGGTTGACAAGTTAATTAACACCATCAACCATCACAAACGGCTGTGGCTAGCAAGCCAAACTTAACTGTACATAATTGTTTCACCTGTGTGTGCAAGAGCACTCTTATAAAAACAAAAAACCCAAAAATACAGCACAATTATATTCACCTTACTGCACCACAATAATCTTTACCAATCTTATTAGGTAGAATTTAGGCTGAGATTGTGCTGAATTTGGTACAAGCCCAGACTAAATAAATTTATAGTTCTTAGGAATTATCACGACTAGACCTAAGCTAGTCAGTAGTGCATGTATTATACTATTTGTGCTGACCCTATACAGGGTGGGATTAAATTTTGAGATAACTCTGATTGGAGTGTCTCCATAATATTTCTCTTGTATTCATTATTTTGTGTATCTATTTTGTGTATTGCTGGATAATCTCCATTAACTCTGATGGTGATATAGAAGAGCTAACCGGACGAGAACTAATGGTGAAGTTCAGACAGTGCACAAAATATCTAGCTATTTGTTGTTAGGTAGGTAGGTACATTCAACCTCAAGTGAGGTAAAGTATAAATAGCCACCTTAAATTAGGCTACATTTAATGATACTTGTCCACTAATGAACAAGTACCCAAGCTTCATTAGTAATACATATACTAATCCCATGAAGTTTGGACCTAAACCCAACATGGCTACTCCTGAGCAATTGAGGAGAACCTACATTGGCCTTAAAGGTCATTTGACCAGATTTATTAACAAGGCTGAGGGCTTAACTAAAGATACTCCCATTGACTCTTATCACTTAGAGACATCAGTTAGAGTGGCTGATCTGAAATTTGATAAAGTCAAATCCGCAGGTCAATCTTACCTTGATCTGCTAAATACTGTAGAAACCGATCCTGATGAAGTAAGTCAAATTGTAGACGACATCTCCCAGTATGAAGAGGAGACTCAAGATATAATTATCAGGCTATCTAAATTAGCAAAACAATCTGGATCCAATGCCAGTAACACAGGGTCTCACTTCAATAACCAACTACCAGAGGTTCGTTTACCTACTTTGGACTTACCTACATTTTCAGGATTAGATACAGAAAGTTGGGACGACTTCTGGAGTAAATTCGTAGATGCAGTAGACTCTAAAGGTAACGTTCCTCAAACCACCAAATTCACTTATCTACAAGGCTTGTTAAGAAATGAAGCCTTGAAAGTAATCTCTAATATAACACTGACCAGTGATGGTTACACATCAGCTGTTCAATTGCTCAAAACTAACTACGATAACTAGGAGAGAACTATTACTGTCTTAGTTCAAAAATTGCTAGACTTACCCTCTGCTAATAATTCCGCAGACTCTCCAAACTTTCAGACTAGAGTTAGAGTCTTTACTCAAGGCCTTAAGCCTCAAAGTCCAAGTTCAGTCAGCCGAATGGATGACTAAAGTAGTTGTTAAGCGAAAATTGCCAAGAGAAACTTTAGATAAGTTGTGTACTATATACAACACGACCTTTTTGACTCTGAAAGAAATCACAGAAGGTCTACATACCTTAGTCGAAAGACAAAGAGCCAATCAAGATGGGGAGAAAGTTTCAAACTCCTCTACTAACTCCCATCGTAACTCAGCTCAAGTTGACACTTCTGTCAAACCTAAACAGACTTTGAATAAGTCTAATAAATATAAATCCAAAACTACTCCATCCACTGGGAAAAGAAGTGGAAATGTAGGTACATATTCGGTGTCTCCTTCTGAGATAACCAATGACTTGTCTACTAAAGAGACCAAGTCTATTAATCAGAGAAAGTGTCTGTTCTGCAATCAGGGACACACCACTTACCAATGCTCTGTTTATCCTACTTATAATGTTAGGGTTAAAAGGTTGCAAGAATTGCACAAGTGCACCAAGTGCATGGGCTCTCATCATCCCAAGAAATGTGCAGTGCAGTTACGTTCCTGCAACCGCTGTAACCAAGGTGTACACCACTACGCCTTATGTAGAAAATCTTCTTCACCAACCATGATCACTGGGGAGAATTCCACGAATTCTACCGCAGTGCAATATTGCAAAGTGCATCAAGAAGTAAATGTACTTGCTACTGAGTCGGGCAATAATACTACTTTGCCTACAGCTCAACTTAAACTAATAAACCGAAGATCTAGAATTAACACTAGAGGTCTTTTTGACCAAGGTTCACAGGAAACCTTCATTACACAACAGTTGGTAGATGAGTTAAACTTAAAACCTGCCAAAAGTGTGAGGTTAAATATTTCTGGTTTCTTGTCAAATAGTAGACCTCGTGACTACAAGGTAGTTAAAGTATTAGTAAGACTTGGATCTTCTACTAGTCCAATACAAGCGGTAGTAGTGGATAAACTTCCTGCAGACCTGCAGGTCACAGGGTTAGCTCGCACTGCGAGACATCTTAAACGAAACCGCATGAGGCTAGCAGATTATAAAATAAATTCTGACTGCCTCACAGATGTTGGAATACTTATAGGCGCGGATCATTATTACAAGTTTATAACTGGATGCACTAGGCAACATGGAATGAATTTGTTGTCGTCCGCAGGAGGCAAATTGCTTACGGGACCGGTGCTTTTCAGACAAGGTCCAGCGTCCACAAACCAACAATCCAATAACATAATCGTGGCGTGACTAGGCTTGGAGCAGTCACCCTTACGTTCCAGGGAAATATCTGAGGATATTGAGACTGACCCACCAATACATCGTTTGTGGGATTTAGACACTTTAGGCATTATCCCTGAACAACCAAGTCCTGATGATACGTGGACTTACCAGCAATACCTGGATACAGTTGTCTATTCAAATAAACAATACTGGGTAAGACTCCCATGGAAGTTGGATCATCCACAACTTCCAGTTAATTATTTTATGGCAGCCTCACAATTGCAGTCTCAATTAACACGACTACAGAAGCAGCCAGACAAACTGAACATGTATCATCAACTTATCCAACAACAACTTATAGTAAATTCATTGAAGTTGTTGAACACGATGACCGAAAAACAGGTCATTATTTACCTCATCACGCTGTGGTGAAAGACTCATTGACAACACCTATTCGTATTGTCTTTAACTGCAGTGCTAAAGTAAAGCCAAGCAGTGTGTCTTTAAATGAATGTCTCCAAACGGGACCTAGCCTAACACAAAGGCTACATGATGTGTTGTTACGATTTCCCACAGGCATTTTTGCCTATACAGCTGATATCAGCAAAGCCTTTCTCCGAGTAGGTTTGCAGGAGGAAGATCGTAACTACACAAAATTCCTCTGGATTAAGGATCCACTGGATCCTAACAGTGAAGTAATCACCTATCGTTTTGCCTCAGTATTATTTGGAGCTACGTCCTCACCGTTTCTTTTGCAAGCAACATTAGACACACATTTGAGGAAATCAAACAGCCCCTATAAGGCAGACATTAGCGACAACTTGCATGTCGACAATTTCCAGGGGACAACTAATGATCAAGTTGATCTAGTAGAAATCTACCATGAGGCTAACCGTGAACTATTAGGAGCCAATATGCCACTACAGTCATGGGCCTCAAATAATAAACTGCTTAACCAGGTAATCGAGAAAGAATTTCCAGATTAACAGGTACCCAGTCAATTAAAGGTTCTAGGCGTGGAATGGAACACCAGTACTGACGAGATGAATGTCAAGTCAGTACAAACTGATAATTCAACCCTTACCATGAGAACACTGCTCTCGTTTGTCAGTCAACCATTTGACCCTTTAGGCCTACTTAGTCCTATATTAATAAGGGGCAAACTCCTAATGCAGGAGTGCTGGCAGAAACATATGGGATGGGATGATCCGTTACCAAGTGAGTTACAAGCTAAATGGCAAATACTCTCAACGGATTTTAATCAGTTAGGCGTTTTGAAATTTCCTCGTAATGCTTCAGGACCAAACTTACCCACCAATTTGCACGTTTTCTGCGATGCCTCTGGCAAAGCATATGGCGCAGTAGCCTATTTAGTTAATAGTGCACAATCAATTTTGCTCACATCTAAAGCAAGAGTTGGTCCCATTAAGAAGAGATCTTTACCTCAGATGGAGTTGACTGCATTGCTGGTGGGAGTAAGATTGGCTCATTGCCTGGCAAAGACACTCAATAATATCCACTTTGGTGAGATTGTAGTGTGGTCAGACAACGAGGCAGTCTTACAATGGGTAAGAAACAATAACAACAAAACTCCCTACGTCAGTAATCGAGTCAGGGAGATTCATGAGTTATCTGCTGGATATAAATTTAGACATGTTCCTACTAAGGACAATCCTGCAGATTATTTATCTCGAGGGTTAACATTAAAACAACTTGTCAAGTCTTCGCTGTGGTTCAATGGACCTTCATGGCTTGTTGGTGGTCAGTGGCCCAAACAAAAGTCACAAGCCATAGTGACCAATATCACCACTCCCATGAAAGAACCAGAACCTCAACGAACATTAGCCATTGATCCTCACCATTATTCTAACTTAAGCAAATTATTACGAGTGACTGCACATGTGTTTGATTTTCTTGCTAAGGTAGGAATTCGACATAAGTTTCCCAATCCTATCCTCTACTGGATCAAACGTGCACAACAAGAGATATATGGAAGCGAATATGAAAATCTTCCAGACAAATTAACTAAGTCTCTAGGTATCTGGTATGATGCCAACACTCATAACATACTACGATGTGGAGGACGTTTGTTTCATGCAAAAATTGATTTGGACACAAAGAATCCAATTCTTCTACCTCGTCACCACATCATTACTAAACTTCTTGTCTTACATCACCATCAATATGGTACCTTACATGGTGGAGTGTTAGATACTCTCACCGACCTTAGACAAAAGTACTGGCTTCCTCAAGGTCGTCAGACAGTTAAGTCAATTATTAAATCTTGTGTAATCTGTAAGAGATACGACGCTAGAGTATGTCCTTACCCAGGACCTCCACCACTCCCAGAAGAGCGAGTGGTTCATCTTCGTCCTTTCGAAACCACTGGTGTTGATTACACAGGAACCTTACTTCTCACTGGTAACCCAGATAATATACCAGTGAAGGCATACATTTGTCTCTTTACGTGTGCTACAACCAGAGGCGTACATTTAGAAGTCACTTCAGATATGAGTGCTGAAGCCTTCATCCAGGCCTTCCGCAGATTTGCTGCTCGCAGATCATGTCCCAAATTAATGATATCGGACAATGGTTCCAATTTTGTGGCAGGAGAAACTTGTTTGCGAGAAGTCTGGAACCACCCAGAAGTACAGTCGGTCCTACAGAGACGACAATGTCACTGGAAATTCATAGCACCAAGAACCCCTTGGCAAGGTGGGTTCTATGAGCGAATGGTAGGCACAGTCAAGAAGTGTCTAAGGAAAACTTTACACAGACAAAGGGTCAGTTACTCCGAACTATTGTTGTGGAAATCGAGACGCGAGTCAATAACCGCCCAATAACCTACCTGTCTGATGATTTCACCCAGAGAGAACCTCTGAATCCCTCACATTTGATCCATGCAGGTCTACTGAGCCCTCTCATCCCTTTAGCCGAAGAGGACCCTGTAGACCCGTCACATGTGACCAGAGGAGACTTGGTGGAAAGCTACCAGCATCTCTCAAGAGTTATTAACAGGTGGAATGAGGTGTGGACTCGAGAGTACCTCACAGCTCTACGAGAGTACCACTACGGAGCTTCGAATCCTTACAATAAAGTGCAATTAAAACCAGGGGACCTAGTACTAGTCGACAGTGATGGACCAAGGTCAGAGTGGCCTATAGGCAAAATTGTTGCCATTCATCCAGATCATCAAGGTGTCCTGAGAGTAGTTAAAGTTTTATGCCGAGGCAACACTACTCTAAAAACTTTAGAGAAGCTGGTTCCACTTGAATTGACTGAGCGAGAATATCAGCCAGATCCAGTTTCCCCAGTAATTTCCGAGGACAATAATTCTGATCCTCCGAGCAACCGCCCCATTAGAGCTGCTGCTCAACAATGTAGGCGGAATTTGCAAGCCTATTACAACTCTGAACAAGAGTAATTCCCTTTACATCCCACTTAGATAACTATGATGATGCTGCGATGTGATATCACGTAACAAACCATTACAAGTCACTATGACCCAGGATATTCCCATCACAGTAGATTCTGTTGTTTAAATTGTGTGATTTAAAATCTTTAATTATTGTGTAGGCTATAAACAACATGTTTCATTGACATGTAATTAGCAAGACTTAAGTTTCTTGTAAGTCCTTGATAAATACGGGACGTTCGTTATGTGTGTACTAACATACTAACATATTAACCTACTAATATACTAATATTAATCTCAACTTCGGGATAGGTCAGTACTCCACAGTACACTACGACCCTAGGTTCCTCCCCCCGGAGTTATGTTGGACATTTCCAACACCGAATACAACACTGTTGTATTCTCATTAATTATTACTAATTCTACTAATCATTGTAGTAAGTAAAATTAACCCGACGTAGAATTCACATGTACTAATAATTACATCTGTACAATAGGCTAGAATTCTTACATCACCCGACGCCAGTATTGCGTCAGATTTCATTGTAATAAACACATTTATATCCAATGTGCCTGAGAATTGAATTCGATTCTCTATAACAAACGGTGTTCTGTGTGATAATTAATTACAGATAAATTGACCTCCAACTAAAGCCGAATAGAGCGTTAAAGTCATAGCAGTTATCTAGTAATAAAAATTAACGTCACACGTGAATGCCATGGAGAGACATTAATTCTTCTCCATTATATGTTTACTCTCACTGAACTGGCAAATAATAATATTTAACTCCTCCAAATAATAAACCCGTCCTAACTCGAGCATTTCAAGCACAACCGCGAGAAATACTAATATCCATAATAATAACTTGGTTAATGAACGCGAGACTCGGAGCGGGGAGGGAGAGGACGCCAGTGCACGTGCTGAGACGCTCCCGAGCGGACCTGTTCACGTAGTGCTCACGAGGAGACGCCATTACCCAGCCATCAGGGTAAACGCTATCCATTCTCCCGAAGAAAGTCGCCACTGTGAGGCGTGAAGAGCCTTGCAGACAATATCTTCACTTGGTGTCAGTGTCATACAAGGAACCTATTAAATCTGGTTCTTTGTGACTCCACGTGACCGGCCAGTGAAGCGCATCATTATCCAGGATAGGCTAAGCCAGAGCCTGGGACGCGAATTTCGGCAAGCCTAAACTTACACAGTGCCCATATTAGCTAAGTATCTTATCCTTATTTGATGCATCTGATAGGGTGTAGAATTATAGCTGGGTAGCTTGTCGTGACGACGTATAACAACAACAAATCACAGGTCATTATCCTTCACCCACTATTAATATTAATTTATTGAACATAGAAATCCAGTAGTTTAATTAGTTGCAACTGTAAACATTTATTTTGCAGTGTGTGAGAAGAATTCTCCTAGCTGCCCTCTCCCATGTTAATTAACTCCTAGCGTTCCATGCCGAGCCCAGGAGAATCAGAGGAAGCGTCGTGACTCACTTTTAAGGAATCGTCATTAAGCTAAGATTCCTTTGTATTCCTCTAAT
Organism: Procambarus clarkii; assembly: GCF_040958095.1. Lineage (NCBI taxonomy): Eukaryota > Metazoa > Arthropoda > Malacostraca > Decapoda > Cambaridae > Procambarus > Procambarus clarkii. The sequence goes on along the minus strand of NC_091182.1, from coordinate 3,220,691 downwards.
TTATTATCTGTAATCTTTTACATGCAGAACTCTGTTTATTAGATTAACATGTGTTTATTATGATTATTATTATTATGTTCATAATCTATGTTCCCATTAGTGATAATGACAATGATTTCATAATTATTCATAGGATTAGATTATTATATCTTGGATTAGTGAACGAACCACACTAGTTCCTGGACGTACTGAGTTCCAGTAATAACCCCCCAATGTAGGTGTTTGAGGTTTGATTCATTTAATTATACAGCCCATTAATTATTTCTATGATCATATTCCCTAGTATTTTATCCATAGTTACTGGTTCATCTAGGAATTATCAAATGATCATAATTTCTCAGTTTCCCTCTTTACTATAAAAGCGGGTGGTCCTTCGTAATTTATTTTACTACATTAATATTTAAATAATTAAATTCAAGCCCCAAATGTCCCACAATTACAACAATGAACACTACTAGAACGAACACTACAACAACGAACATTACAACAACGAACACTACAACAACAAACATTACAACAACGAACACTACAACAACGAACACTACAACAACGAACATTACAACAATGAACACTACAACAACGAACACAACAACAACAACGACACCATAACAACGAACACTACAACAACGAACACCACAGCAACGATCATCTCAAAAACGAACACCACACCAATGTACACCACAACAACGCACACTACAACAACGAACACTACAACAACGAACACTACAACAACCAACATCTCAACAACTAACACCACAACAACGAACACTACAACAACGAACACTACAACAACGAACAAGTCAACTACGAACATCTAAACAACGAACACTACAACAACGAAAACTACAACAACGAACAATGCAGCAACGAACACCACAATAATGAACACTACAACAACGAACACTACAACAACGAAAACCTCAACAACAAACACCACAACAACGAACATTAAAATAACGAACACCACAACAACGAACACTACAACAACGATCACTACAACAACGAACACTACAACAATGAACACTACGACAACGAACACCACGACAACGAACACCACAACAACGAACACTACAACAACGAACATCTCAACAACAAACATCTCAACAACGAACACCACAACAACGAACACGACAACAACTAACACTACAACAACGAACACAACAACAATGAACACAAAAACATCAACAAACACTGCAACAACGAACACCACTACAACGAACACAACAAACAACGAACAATACAACAGCGACAACTACAAAAACGAACACTACAACAACGAACACGACAACAACTAACACTACAACAACGAATACTACAACAATGAACACCACAACAACGAACACTACAACAACGAACACAACAAACAACGAACAATACAACATCGGCCACTACAACAACGAACACTACAACAACTAACGCTACAACAATGAACACCACAATAACGAACACCACAATAACGAACATTTCAACAACGAACACTACAACAACGAAAACCACAACAACGAACATCTCAACAACGAACATCACAACACCGAACACTACATCAACGAACACCACAACAACGAACACCACAACAACGAACAATACAACAACGAACAATACAACAACGAACACCACATCAACGAACACCATAACAACGAACATCTCAACAACGAAAATCTCAACGACGAACATCTCAACAACGAACACTACATCAACGAACACCACAACAACGAACATTACAACAACGAACACCACAACAACGAACATCTCATCAACGATTATCTCAAAAACGAACACCTCAACAACGAACACTACAACAAAGAACACTACAACAACGAACACCACAACAACGAACATCTCAACAACGAAGACTACACCAACGAACACCACAAGAACGACCATCACAACAACGAACATCTCAACAACGAACACCACAATAATGAACACTACAACAACGAAAATCAGAACAACGAACACTACAACAACGAACACTACAACTACGAACATCTCAACAACGAACACTACAACAACGAACACTACAACAACGAACACCACAATAATGAACATTACAACAACAAAAATCAGAACAGCGAACACTACAACAACGAACACCACAACAACGAACTCCTCAACAACGAACTTTACAACAACGAACAACTCAACAACGAACATTACAACAACGAACATCACAAAAACGACCATTACATCAACGAACACCCCAACAAAGAACACTACAATATTTAACACTGCAACAACGAACAATACAACATTGAACACTACAACAACGAACAAAACAACAACGAACACTTCAACAACGAACACTATAACAACGAACACCACAACAACGAACACCACAATAACAAACACTACAACAACGAACACCACAACAACGAACACTACAACAAGGAACACCACAACAACGAAAATTACAACAATGAATACTACAACAACTAACATTACAACAACGAACACTACAACAACGAACGCTACAACAACGAAAACCACAACAACGATCATCTCAACAACGAACATCACAACACCGAACACTACAACAACGAACACCACAACAACGAACACCACAACAATGAACAATACAACAACGAACACTACAACAACGAACATCACACCAATGAACACCATAACAACGAACATCTGAACAACGAAAATCTCAACGACGAACATCTCAACAACGAACACTACATCAACGAACACCACAACAACGAACATTACAACAACGAACACCACAACAACGAACATTACAACAACGAACACCACAACAACGAACATCTCAACAACGAACATCTCAACAACGAACACCTCAACAACGAACACTATAACAATAAACACTACAACAACGAACACCACAGCAACGAACATCTCAACAACGAACACTACAATAACGACCATCACAACAACGACCATCTCAACAACGAACACTACAACAATGAACACTACAACAACAAACACCACAACAACGAACTTTACACCAACGAACACCACAACAACGAACACTACAACAACGAACAACACAACAACAACGAACTTTACAACAACGAACACCACAACAACGAACATTACAACAACGAACATCACAAAAACGACCATTACAACAACGAACACCACAACAACGAACACTACAATAATTAACACTACAACAACGAACAATACAACAATGAACACTACAACAACGAACAACGCAACAACGAACTCCACAACAACGAACTTTACAACAACAAACACCACAACAATGAACATTACAACAACGAACATCACAAAAACGACCATTACAACAACGAACACCACAACAACGAACACTACAATAATTAACACTACAACAACGAACAATACAACAATGAACACTACAACAACGAACAAAACCACAACGAACACTTCAACAACGAACACTAGAACAACGAACACCACATCAACGAACACCACAACAACGAACACTACAACAACGAACACCACAACAACGAAAATTACAACAATGAACACTACAACAACTAACATTATAACAACGAATACCACAACAACGAATTTTAGAACAACGAAAACTACAACAACGAACGTTATAAGATCGAACTCCACAACAACGGACATTACAACAATGAACACTACAACAACAACGTTATCAGAACGAACTCCACAACAACGGACATTACAACAAGGACCACTAGAACAACGAATACTACAACAACATTCACTAAAACAACGTACACTACAACAACAAACACTAAAACAACGTACATTACAACAATGAACACTACAACAACGAACACTACAACAACGAACATTACAACAACGAACACTACAACAACTAACATTACAACAATGAACACTACAACAACGAACATTACTGTTGGAAATTTCCAACACCGAATACAACACTGTTGTATTCTCATTAATTATTACTAATTCTACTAATCATTGTAGTAAGTAAAATTAACCCAACGAAGAATTCACATATACTAATAATTACATCTGTACAATAGGCTAGAATTCTTACGTCACCCGACGCCAGTATTGCGTCAGATTTCATTGTAATAAACACATTTATATCTAATGTGCCTGAGAATTGAATTCGATTCTCTATAACAAACGGTGTTCTGTGTGATAATTAATTACAGATAAATTGACCTCCAACTAAAGCCGAATAGAGCGTTAAAGTCATAGCAGTTATCTAGTAATAAAAATTAACGTCACGCGTGAATGCCATGGAGAGACATTAATTCTTCTCCATTATATGTTTACTCTCACTGAACTGGCAAATAATAATATTTAACTCTTCCAAATAATAAACCCGTCCTAACTCGAGCATTTCAAGCACAACCGCGAGAAATGCTAATATCCATAATAATAACTTGGTTATTGAACGCGAGACGCGGAGCGGGGAGGGAGAGGACGCCAGTGCACGTGCTGAGACGCTCCCGAGCGGACCTGTTCACGTAGTGCTCACGAGGAGACGCCATTACCCAGCCATCAGGGTAAACGCTATCCATTCTCCCGAAGAAAGTCGCCACTGTGAGGCGTGAAGAGCCTTGCAGACAATATCTTCACTTGGTGTCAGTGTCATACAAGGAACCTATTAAATCTGGTTCTTTGTGACTTCACGTGACCGGCCAGTGAAGCGCGTCATTATCCAGAATAGGCTAAGCCAGAGCCTGGGACGCGAATTTCGGCAAGCCTAAACTTACACAGTGCCCATATTAGCTAAGTATCTTATCCTTAGTTGATGCATCTGATAGGGTGTAGAATTATAGCTGGGTAGCTTGTCGTGACGACGTATAACAACAACAAATCACCGGTCATTATCCTTCACCCACTATTAATATTAATTTATTGAACATAGAAATCCAGTAGTTTAATTAGTTGCTACTGTAAACATTTATTTTGCAGCGTGTGAGAAGAATTCTCCTAGCTGCCCTCTCCCATGTTAATCAACTCCTAGCGTTCCATGCCGAGCCCAGGAGAATCAGAGGAAGCGTCGTGACTCACTTTTAAGGAATCGTCATTAAGCTAAGATTCCTTTGTATTCCTCTAATTTATTATCTGTAATCTTTTACATGCAGAACTCTGTTTATTGGATTAACATGTGTTTATTATGATTATTATTATTATGTTCATAATCTATGTTCCCATTAGTGATAATGACAATGATTTCATAATTATTCATAGGATTAGATTATTATATCTTGGATTAGTGAACGAACCACACTAGTTCCTGGACGTACTGAGTTCCAGTAATAACCCCCCAATGTAGGTGTTTGAGGTTTGATTCATTTAATTATACAGCCCATTAATTATTTCTATGATCATATTCTCTAGTATTTTATCCATAGTTACTGGTTCATCTAGGAATTATCAAATGATCATAATTTCTCAGTTTCCCTCTTTACTATAAAAGCGGGTGGTCCTTCGTAATTAATTTTACTACATTAATATTTAAATAATTAGATTCAAGCCCCAAATGTCCCACATTATGGCCCTTATCGAACCGGATAGGCATTAAATTTATAATTACAAATATTAATCATTAATAACTAATCCTTGTGTGATATAAGCTAGACTAACTATTTAATTATTTGTGTCAACTAACAGTGTAACACATCAGTTAGTCTAAATCACACTAACATATTGCTACTTTCACCTCATGTATAAGGTAGCTTTAGTGGGTCATAGCCAATTACCCACAACACTTAGACCTATACCTCACACAGAGGTGAGAATTTTTAGGTCACCAGGAGCAACAGCTCATAACTTTTATAACAACCCCACACTAACACCTGCGTTAGAGTGGCCTCACCATCTAACCATTATATACCTAGGTGGTAATGACATCCATCCCACTCGTCATCCAGCTGAGGTGATCAAACACCTCAAAGCCATAATTTCTTCTTTCAAGCTCATCAGTAAATCAGTAGTATTCACATTAGTGGAACCTCGCCAACCAAGTCAAGATAATCGTTGGAGAGTAACCCCAGAATACTACCAGAGAGCTGCTAAGTACATAAATTTCAGGCTGAAAAAACGAGTAAGATTGGATGCCACATATATCCAATTTACAGCCAGACCTTATAGACAGAACCTGACCAGAGATGGTGTACACTTGTCAGGTGAGTCTAGGTTGCATGTGGTTGACAAGTTAATTAACACCATCAACCATCACAAACGGCTGTGGCTAGCAAGCCAAACTTAACTGTACATAATTGTTTCACCTGTGTGTGCAAGAGCACTCTTATAAAAACAAAAAACCCAAAAATACAGCACAATTATATTCACCTTACTGCACCACAATAATCTTTACCAATCTTATTAGGTAGAATTTAGGCTGAGATTGTGCTGAATTTGGTACAAGCCCAGACTAAATAAATTTATAGTTCTTAGGAATTATCACGACTAGACCTAAGCTAGTCAGTAGTGCATGTATTATACTATTTGTGCTGACCCTATACAGGGTGGGATTAAATTTTGAGATAACTCTGATTGGAGTGTCTCCATAATATTTCTCTTGTATTCATTATTTTGTGTATCTATTTTGTGTATTGCTGGATAATCTCCATTAACTCTGATGGTGATATAGAAGAGCTAACCGGACGAGAACTAATGGTGAAGTTCAGACAGTGCACAAAATATCTAGCTATTTGTTGTTAGGTAGGTAGGTACATTCAACCTCAAGTGAGGTAAAGTATAAATAGCCACCTTAAATTAGGCTACATTTAATGATACTTGTCCACTAATGAACAAGTACCCAAGCTTCATTAGTAATACATATACTAATCCCATGAAGTTTGGACCTAAACCCAACATGGCTACTCCTGAGCAATTGAGGAGAACCTACATTGGCCTTAAAGGTCATTTGACCAGATTTATTAACAAGGCTGAGGGCTTAACTAAAGATACTCCCATTGACTCTTATCACTTAGAGACATCAGTTAGAGTGGCTGATCTGAAATTTGATAAAGTCAAATCCGCAGGTCAATCTTACCTTGATCTGCTAAATACTGTAGAAACCGATCCTGATGAAGTAAGTCAAATTGTAGACGACATCTCCCAGTATGAAGAGGAGACTCAAGATATAATTATCAGGCTATCTAAATTAGCAAAACAATCTGGATCCAATGCCAGTAACACAGGGTCTCACTTCAATAACCAACTACCAGAGGTTCGTTTACCTACTTTGGACTTACCTACATTTTCAGGATTAGATACAGAAAGTTGGGACGACTTCTGGAGTAAATTCGTAGATGCAGTAGACTCTAAAGGTAACGTTCCTCAAACCACCAAATTCACTTATCTACAAGGCTTGTTAAGAAATGAAGCCTTGAAAGTAATCTCTAATATAACACTGACCAGTGATGGTTACACATCAGCTGTTCAATTGCTCAAAACTAACTACGATAACTAGGAGAGAACTATTACTGTCTTAGTTCAAAAATTGCTAGACTTACCCTCTGCTAATAATTCCGCAGTCTCTCCAAACTTTCAGACTAGAGTTAGAGTCTTTACTCAAGGCCTTAAGCCTCAAAGTCCAAGTTCAGTCAGCCGAATGGATGACTAAAGTAGTTGTTAAGCGAAAATTGCCAAGAGAAACTTTAGATAAGTTGTGTACTATATACAACACGACCTTTTTGACTCTGAAAGAAATCACAGAAGGTCTACATACCTTAGTCGAAAGACAAAGAGCCAATCAAGATGGGGAGAAAGTTTCAAACTCCTCTACTAACTCCCATCGTAACTCAGCTCAAGTTGACACTTCTGTCAAACCTAAACAGACTTTGAATAAGTCTAATAAATATAAATCCAAAACTACTCCATCCACTGGGAAAAGAAGTGGAAATGTAGGTACATATTCGGTGTCTCCTTCTGAGATAACCAATGACTTGTCTACTAAAGAGACCAAGTCTATTAATCAGAGAAAGTGTCTGTTCTGCAATCAGGGACACACCACTTACCAATGCTCTGTTTATCCTACTTATAATGTTAGGGTTAAAAGGTTGCAAGAATTGCACAAGTGCACCAAGTGCATGGGCTCTCATCATCCCAAGAAATGTGCAGTGCAGTTACGTTCCTGCAACCGCTGTAACCAAGGTGTACACCACTACGCCTTATGTAGAAAATCTTCTTCACCAACCATGATCACTGGGGAGAATTCCACGAATTCTACCGCAGTGCAATATTGCAAAGTGCATCAAGAAGTAAATGTACTTGCTACTGAGTCGGGCAATAATACTACTTTGCCTACAGCTCAACTTAAACTAATAAACCGAAGATCTAGAATTAACACTAGAGGTCTTTTTGACCAAGGTTCACAGGAAACCTTCATTACACAACAGTTGGTAGATGAGTTAAACTTAAAACCTGCCAAAAGTGTGAGGTTAAATATTTCTGGTTTCTTGTCAAATAGTAGACCTCGTGACTACAAGGTAGTTAAAGTATTAGTAAGACTTGGATCTTCTACTAGTCCAATACAAGCGGTAGTAGTGGATAAACTTCCTGCAGACCTGCAGGTCACAGGGTTAGCTCGCACTGCGAGACATCTTAAACGAAACCGCATGAGGCTAGCAGATTATAAAATAAATTCTGACTGCCTCACAGATGTTGGAATACTTATAGGCGCGGATCATTATTACAAGTTTATAACTGGATGCACTAGGCAACATGGAATGAATTTGTTGTCGTCCGCAGGAGGCAAATTGCTTACGGGACCGGTGCTTTTCAGACAAGGTCCAGCGTCCACAAACCAACAATCCAATAACATAATCGTGGCGTGACTAGGCTTGGAGCAGTCACCCTTACGTTCCAGGGAAATATCTGAGGATATTGAGACTGACCCACCAATACATCGTTTGTGGGATTTAGACACTTTAGGCATTATCCCTGAACAACCAAGTCCTGATGATACGTGGACTTACCAGCAATACCTGGATACAGTTGTCTATTCAAATAAACAATACTGGGTAAGACTCCCATGGAAGTTGGATCATCCACAACTTCCAGTTAATTATTTTATGGCAGCCTCACAATTGCAGTCTCAATTAACACGACTACAGAAGCAGCCAGACAAACTGAACATGTATCATCAACTTATCCAACAACAACTTATAGTAAATTCATTGAAGTTGTTGAACACGATGACCGAAAAACAGGTCATTATTTACCTCATCACGCTGTGGTGAAAGACTCATTGACAACACCTATTCGTATTGTCTTTAACTGCAGTGCTAAAGTAAAGCCAAGCAGTGTGTCTTTAAATGAATGTCTCCAAACGGGACCTAGCCTAACACAAAGGCTACATGATGTGTTGTTACGATTTCCCACAGGCATTTTTGCCTATACAGCTGATATCAGCAAAGCCTTTCTCCGAGTAGGTTTGCAGGAGGAAGATCGTAACTACACAAAATTCCTCTGGATTAAGGATCCACTGGATCCTAACAGTGAAGTAATCACCTATCGTTTTGCCTCAGTATTATTTGGAGCTACGTCCTCACCGTTTCTTTTGCAAGCAACATTAGACACACATTTGAGGAAATCAAACAGCCCCTATAAGGCAGACATTAGCGACAACTTGCATGTCGACAATTTCCAGGGGACAACTAATGATCAAGTTGATCTAGTAGAAATCTACCATGAGGCTAACCGTGAACTATTAGGAGCCAATATGCCACTACAGTCATGGGCCTCAAATAATAAACTGCTTAACCAGGTAATCGAGAAAGAATTTCCAGATTAACAGGTACCCAGTCAATTAAAGGTTCTAGGCGTGGAATGGAACACCAGTACTGACGAGATGAATGTCAAGTCAGTACAAACTGATAATTCAACCCTTACCATGAGAACACTGCTCTCGTTTGTCAGTCAACCATTTGACCCTTTAGGCCTACTTAGTCCTATATTAATAAGGGGCAAACTCCTAATGCAGGAGTGCTGGCAGAAACATATGGGATGGGATGATCCGTTACCAAGTGAGTTACAAGCTAAATGGCAAATACTCTCAACGGATTTTAATCAGTTAGGCGTTTTGAAATTTCCTCGTAATGCTTCAGGACCAAACTTACCCACCAATTTGCACGTTTTCTGCGATGCCTCTGGCAAAGCATATGGCGCAGTAGCCTATTTAGTTAATAGTGCACAATCAATTTTGCTCACATCTAAAGCAAGAGTTGGTCCCATTAAGAAGAGATCTTTACCTCAGATGGAGTTGACTGCATTGCTGGTGGGAGTAAGATTGGCTCATTGCCTGGCAAAGACACTCAATAATATCCACTTTGGTGAGATTGTAGTGTGGTCAGACAACGAGGCAGTCTTACAATGGGTAAGAAACAATAACAACAAAACTCCCTACGTCAGTAATCGAGTCAGGGAGATTCATGAGTTATCTGCTGGATATAAATTTAGACATGTTCCTACTAAGGACAATCCTGCAGATTATTTATCTCGAGGGTTAACATTAAAACAACTTGTCAAGTCTTCGCTGTGGTTCAATGGACCTTCATGGCTTGTTGGTGGTCAGTGGCCCAAACAAAAGTCACAAGCCATAGTGACCAATATCACCACTCCCATGAAAGAACCAGAACCTCAACGAACATTAGCCATTGATCCTCACCATTATTCTAACTTAAGCAAATTATTACGAGTGACTGCACATGTGTTTGATTTTCTTGCTAAGGTAGGAATTCGACATAAGTTTCCCAATCCTATCCTCTACTGGATCAAACGTGCACAACAAGAGATATATGGAAGCGAATATGAAAATCTTCCAGACAAATTAACTAAGTCTCTAGGTATCTGGTATGATGCCAACACTCATAACATACTACGATGTGGAGGACGTTTGTTTCATGCAAAAATTGATTTGGACACAAAGAATCCAATTCTTCTACCTCGTCACCACATCATTACTAAACTTCTTGTCTTACATCACCATCAATATGGTACCTTACATGGTGGAGTGTTAGATACTCTCACCGACCTTAGACAAAAGTACTGGCTTCCTCAAGGTCGTCAGACAGTTAAGTCAATTATTAAATCTTGTGTAATCTGTAAGAGATACGACGCTAGAGTATGTCCTTACCCAGGACCTCCACCACTCCCAGAAGAGCGAGTGGTTCATCTTCGTCCTTTCGAAACCACTGGTGTTGATTACACAGGAACCTTACTTCTCACTGGTAACCCAGATAATATACCAGTGAAGGCATACATTTGTCTCTTTACGTGTGCTACAACCAGAGGCGTACATTTAGAAGTCACTTCAGATATGAGTGCTGAAGCCTTCATCCAGGCCTTCCGCAGATTTGCTGCTCGCAGATCATGTCCCAAATTAATGATATCGGACAATGGTTCCAATTTTGTGGCAGGAGAAACTTGTTTGCGAGAAGTCTGGAACCACCCAGAAGTACAGTCGGTCCTACAGAGACGACAATGTCACTGGAAATTCATAGCACCAAGAACCCCTTGGCAAGGTGGGTTCTATGAGCGAATGGTAGGCACAGTCAAGAAGTGTCTAAGGAAAACTTTACACAGACAAAGGGTCAGTTACTCCGAACTATTGTTGTGGAAATCGAGACGCGAGTCAATAACCGCCCAATAACCTACCTGTCTGATGATTTCACCCAGAGAGAACCTCTGAATCCCTCACATTTGATCCATGCAGGTCTACTGAGCCCTCTCATCCCTTTAGCCGAAGAGGACCCTGTAGACCCGTCACATGTGACCAGAGGAGACTTGGTGGAAAGCTACCAGCATCTCTCAAGAGTTATTAACAGGTGGAATGAGGTGTGGACTCGAGAGTACCTCACAGCTCTACGAGAGTACCACTACGGAGCTTCGAATCCTTACAATAAAGTGCAATTAAAACCAGGGGACCTAGTACTAGTCGACAGTGATGGACCAAGGTCAGAGTGGCCTATAGGCAAAATTGTTGCCATTCATCCAGATCATCAAGGTGTCCTGAGAGTAGTTAAAGTTTTATGCCGAGGCAACACTACTCTAAAAACTTTAGAGAAGCTGGTTCCACTTGAATTGACTGAGCGAGAATATCAGCCAGATCCAGTTTCCCCAGTAATTTCCGAGGACAATAATTCTGATCCTCCGAGCAACCGCCCCATTAGAGCTGCTGCTCAACAATGTAGGCGGAATTTGCAAGCCTATTACAACTCTGAACAAGAGTAATTCCCTTTACATCCCACTTAGATAACTATGATGATGCTGCGATGTGATATCACGTAACAAACCATTACAAGTCACTATGACCCAGGATATTCCCATCACAGTAGATTCTGTTGTTTAAATTGTGTGATTTAAAATCTTTAATTATTGTGTAGGCTATAAACAACATGTTTCATTGACATGTAATTAGCAAGACTTAAGTTTCTTGTAAGTCCTTGATAAATACGGGACGTTCGTTATGTGTGTACTAACATACTAACATATTAACCTACTAATATACTAATATTAATCTCAACTTCGGGATAGGTCAGTACTCCACAGTACACTACGACCCTAGGTTCCTCCCCCCGGAGTTATGTTGGACATTTCCAACACCGAATACAACACTGTTGTATTCTCATTAATTATTACTAATTCTACTAATCATTGTAGTAAGTAAAATTAACCCGACGTAGAATTCACATGTACTAATAATTACATCTGTACAATAGGCTAGAATTCTTACATCACCCGACGCCAGTATTGCGTCAGATTTCATTGTAATAAACACATTTATATCCAATGTGCCTGAGAATTGAATTCGATTCTCTATAACAAACGGTGTTCTGTGTGATAATTAATTACAGATAAATTGACCTCCAACTAAAGCCGAATAGAGCGTTAAAGTCATAGCAGTTATCTAGTAATAAAAATTAACGTCACACGTGAATGCCATGGAGAGACATTAATTCTTCTCCATTATATGTTTACTCTCACTGAACTGGCAAATAATAATATTTAACTCCTCCAAATAATAAACCCGTCCTAACTCGAGCATTTCAAGCACAACCGCGAGAAATACTAATATCCATAATAATAACTTGGTTAATGAACGCGAGACTCGGAGCGGGGAGGGAGAGGACGCCAGTGCACGTGCTGAGACGCTCCCGAGCGGACCTGTTCACGTAGTGCTCACGAGGAGACGCCATTACCCAGCCATCAGGGTAAACGCTATCCATTCTCCCGAAGAAAGTCGCCACTGTGAGGCGTGAAGAGCCTTGCAGACAATATCTTCACTTGGTGTCAGTGTCATACAAGGAACCTATTAAATCTGGTTCTTTGTGACTCCACGTGACCGGCCAGTGAAGCGCATCATTATCCAGGATAGGCTAAGCCAGAGCCTGGGACGCGAATTTCGGCAAGCCTAAACTTACACAGTGCCCATATTAGCTAAGTATCTTATCCTTATTTGATGCATCTGATAGGGTGTAGAATTATAGCTGGGTAGCTTGTCGTGACGACGTATAACAACAACAAATCACAGGTCATTATCCTTCACCCACTATTAATATTAATTTATTGAACATAGAAATCCAGTAGTTTAATTAGTTGCAACTGTAAACATTTATTTTGCAGTGTGTGAGAAGAATTCTCCTAGCTGCCCTCTCCCATGTTAATTAACTCCTAGCGTTCCATGCCGAGCCCAGGAGAATCAGAGGAAGCGTCGTGACTCACTTTTAAGGAATCGTCATTAAGCTAAGATTCCTTTGTATTCCTCTAATTTATTATCTGTAATCTTTTACATGCAGAACTCTGTTTATTAGATTAACATGTGTTTATTATGATTATTATTATTATGTTCATAATCTATGTTCCCATTAGTGATAATGACAATGATTTCATAATTATTCATAGGATTAGATTATTATATCTTGGATTAGTGAACGAACCACACTAGTTCCTGGACGTACTGAGTTCCAGTAATAACCCCCCAATGTAGGTGTTTGAGGTTTGATTCATTTAATTATACAGCCCATTAATTATTTCTATGATCATATTCCCTAGTATTTTATCCATAGTTACTGGTTCATCTAGGAATTATCAAATGATCATAATTTCTCAGTTTCCCTCTTTACTATAAAAGCGGGTGGTCCTTCGTAATTTATTTTACTACATTAATATTTAAATAATTAAATTCAAGCCCCAAATGTCCCACAATTACAACAATGAACACTACTAGAACGAACACTACAACAACGAACATTACAACAACGAACACTACAACAACAAACATTACAACAACGAACACTACAACAACGAACACTACAACAACGAACATTACAACAATGAACACTACAACAACGAACACAACAACAACAACGACACCATAACAACGAACACTACAACAACGAACACCACAGCAACGATCATCTCAAAAACGAACACCACACCAATGTACACCACAACAACGCACACTACAACAACGAACACTACAACAACGAACACTACAACAACCAACATCTCAACAACTAACACCACAACAACGAACACTACAACAACGAACACTACAACAACGAACAAGTCAACTACGAACATCTAAACAACGAACACTACAACAACGAAAACTACAACAACGAACAATGCAGCAACGAACACCACAATAATGAACACTACAACAACGAACACTACAACAACGAAAACCTCAACAACAAACACCACAACAACGAACATTAAAATAACGAACACCACAACAACGAACACTACAACAACGATCACTACAACAACGAACACTACAACAATGAACACTACGACAACGAACACCACGACAACGAACACCACAACAACGAACACTACAACAACGAACATCTCAACAACAAACATCTCAACAACGAACACCACAACAACGAACACGACAACAACTAACACTACAACAACGAACACAACAACAATGAACACAAAAACATCAACAAACACTGCAACAACGAACACCACTACAACGAACACAACAAACAACGAACAATACAACAGCGACAACTACAAAAACGAACACTACAACAACGAACACGACAACAACTAACACTACAACAACGAATACTACAACAATGAACACCACAACAACGAACACTACAACAACGAACACAACAAACAACGAACAATACAACATCGGCCACTACAACAACGAACACTACAACAACTAACGCTACAACAATGAACACCACAATAACGAACACCACAATAACGAACATTTCAACAACGAACACTACAACAACGAAAACCACAACAACGAACATCTCAACAACGAACATCACAACACCGAACACTACATCAACGAACACCACAACAACGAACACCACAACAACGAACAATACAACAACGAACAATACAACAACGAACACCACATCAACGAACACCATAACAACGAACATCTCAACAACGAAAATCTCAACGACGAACATCTCAACAACGAACACTACATCAACGAACACCACAACAACGAACATTACAACAACGAACACCACAACAACGAACATCTCATCAACGATTATCTCAAAAACGAACACCTCAACAACGAACACTACAACAAAGAACACTACAACAACGAACACCACAACAACGAACATCTCAACAACGAAGACTACACCAACGAACACCACAAGAACGACCATCACAACAACGAACATCTCAACAACGAACACCACAATAATGAACACTACAACAACGAAAATCAGAACAACGAACACTACAACAACGAACACTACAACTACGAACATCTCAACAACGAACACTACAACAACGAACACTACAACAACGAACACCACAATAATGAACATTACAACAACAAAAATCAGAACAGCGAACACTACAACAACGAACACCACAACAACGAACTCCTCAACAACGAACTTTACAACAACGAACAACTCAACAACGAACATTACAACAACGAACATCACAAAAACGACCATTACATCAACGAACACCCCAACAAAGAACACTACAATATTTAACACTGCAACAACGAACAATACAACATTGAACACTACAACAACGAACAAAACAACAACGAACACTTCAACAACGAACACTATAACAACGAACACCACAACAACGAACACCACAATAACAAACACTACAACAACGAACACCACAACAACGAACACTACAACAAGGAACACCACAACAACGAAAATTACAACAATGAATACTACAACAACTAACATTACAACAACGAACACTACAACAACGAACGCTACAACAACGAACACCACAACAACGAACATTAGAAGAACGAACTCCACAACAACGCACATTACAACAATGAATACTACAACAACTAACATTACAACAAGGAACACTACAACAACGAACACTACAACAACATACACCACAACAACGAATACTACAACAACAAATACTACAACAACGAACATTACAACAATGAACACTACAACAACGAACACCACGACAACGAACACCACAACAACGAGCACTACAACAACGAACATCTCAACAACGAACATCTCAACAACGAACCCCCCAACAACGAACACGATAACAACTAACACTACAACAACGAACACAACAACAATGAACACAAAAACATCAACAAACACTACAACAACGAACACCACTACAACGAACACAACAAACAACGAACAATACAACAACGACAACTACAAAAACGAACACTACAACAACGAACACGACAACAACTAACACTACAACAACGAATACTACAACAATGAACACCACAACAACGAACATCTCAACAACGATCAACTCAACAATGAACACAACAACAGCAAACACAACAACAACAACGAACACCATAACAACGAACACTACAACAACGAACACCACAACAACGGTCATCTCAACAACGAACACTACAACAACGAACACAACAAACAACGAACAATACAACATCGGCCACTACAACAACGAACACTACAACAACTAACGCTACAACAACGAACACCACAATAACGAACACCACAATAACGAACATTTCAACAACGAACACTACAACAACGAAAACCACAACAACGAACATCTCAACAACGAACATCACAACACCGAACACTACATCAGCGAACACCACAACAACGAACACCACAACAACGAACAATACAACAACGAACAATACAACAACGAACACCACATCAACGAACACCATGACAACGAACATCTAAACAACGAAAATCTCAACGACGAACATCTCAACAACGAACACTACATCAACGAACACCACAACAACGAACATTACAACAACGATCACAGTAACAACGAACATCTCATCAACGATTATCTCAAAAACGAACACCTCAACAACGAACACTACAACAAAGAACACTACAACAACGAACACCACAACAACGAACACCACAAGAACGACCATCACAACAACGAACATCTCAACAACGAACACCACAATAATGAACTCTACAACAACGAAAATCAGAACAACGAACACTACAACAACGAACACTACAACTACGAACATCTCAACAACGAACACTACAACAACGAACACTACAACAACGAACACCACAATAATGAACATTACAACAACGAAAATCAGAACAGCGAACACTACAACAACGAACACCACAACAACGAACTCCTCAACAACGAACTTTACAACAACGAACAAC
Organism: Procambarus clarkii; assembly: GCF_040958095.1. Classification (NCBI taxonomy): domain Eukaryota; kingdom Metazoa; phylum Arthropoda; class Malacostraca; order Decapoda; family Cambaridae; genus Procambarus; species Procambarus clarkii. Next base: position 3,203,130 of record NC_091182.1, on the reverse strand, counting down.
TCAACAACGAACATTACAACAACGAACATCACAAAAACGACCATTACATCAACGAACACCCCAACAAAGAACACTACAATATTTAACACTACAACAACGAACAATACAACATTGAACACTACAACAACGAACAAAACAACAACGAACACTTCAACAACGAACACTATAACAACGAACACCACAACAACGAACACCACAATAACAAACACTACAACAACGAACACCACAACAACGAACACTACAACAAGGAACACCACAACAACGAAAATTACAACAATGAATACTACAACAACTAACATTACAACAACGAACACTACAACAACGAACGCTACAACAACGAACACCACAACAACGAACATTAGAAGAACGAACTCCACAACAACGAAAATTACAACAATGAATACTACAACAACTAACATTACAACAAGGAACACTACAACAACGAACACTACAACATCATACACCACAACAACGAACACTACAACAACAAATACTACAACAACGAACATTACAACAATGTACACTACAACAACGAACACTTCAACAACGAACATTACAACAACGAACACTACAACAACGAACACTACATCAACGAACATTACAACAATGAACACTACAACAACTAACATTACAACAATGTACACTACAACAACGAACATTACAACAATGAACACTGCAAGAACGAACACTACAGCAACGAACATTACAACAATGAATACTTCAACAACGAACATTACAAAAATGAACACTGCAAGAACGAACACTACGACAAAGAACATTACAACAATGAACACTACAACAACGAACACCACAATAATGAACACTACAACAACGAAATTCAGAACAACGAACACTACAATAACGAACACTACAACAACTAACACTACAACAACTAACACTACAACAACGAACACCACAACAACGAACATCTAAAAAACGAACACCACAACAACGAACACTACAACAACGAACACTACAACGACGACCACTACAACAACGAACACTACAACAACGAACATTACAACAACGAACACAACAACAACTAACATTACAACAATGAACACTACAACAACGAACATTACAACAATGAACACTGCAAGAACGAACACTACAACAACGAACATTACAACAACGAACACTACAACAACGAACATTACAACAACGAACACTACAACAACGAACACTACAACAACGAACATTACAACAATGAACACTACAACAACGAACACTACAACAACAAACACCCCAACAACGAACACTACAACAACAAACACCACAACAACGAACACTACAACAACGAACACTACAACAACGAACATTACAACAATGAACACTACAACAACGAACACTACAACAACAAACACCACAACAACGAACACTACAACAACAAACACCACAACAACGAACACTACAATAACGAACACTACAACAACGAACACGACAACAACGAACACTACAACAACGAACACTACAACGACGAACACTACAACAACGAACACTTCAATAACGAACACCACAAAAACAAAAACTAAAACAACGAACACTCCAACAACGAACACTTCAACAACGAATACTACAACAACGAACACCACAACAACGAACATCTCAACAACGAACATCTCAAAAACGAACACCTCAACAACGAACACTACAACAAAGAACACTACAACAACGAACACCACAACAACGAACATCTCAACAACGAACACTACAACAACGAATACCACAACAATGAACACCACAACAACGAACACTACAAAAACGAACACTACAACAACGAACACTACAACAACGAACATTACAACAACGAACACCACAATAATGAACTCTACAACAACGAAAATCAGAACAACGAACACTACAACAACGAACACTACAACTACGAACATCTCAACAACGAACACTACAACAACGAACACTACAACAACGAACACCACAATAATGAACATTACAACAACGAAAATCAGAACAGCGAACACTACAACAACGAACACCACAACAACGAACTCCTCAACAACGAACTTTACAACAACGAACAACTCAACAACGAACATTACAACAACGAACATCACAAAAACGACCATTACATCAACGAACACCCCAACAAAGAACACTACAATATTTAACACTACAACAACGAACAATACAACATTGAACACTACAACAACGAACAAAACAACAACGAACACTTCAACAACGAACACTATAACAACGAACACCACAACAACGAACACCACAATAACAAACACTACAACAACGAACACCACAACAACGAACACTACAACAAGGAACACCACAACAACGAAAATTACAACAATGAATACTACAACAACTAACATTACAACAACGAACACTACAACAACGAACGCTACAACAACGAACACCACAACAACGAACATTAGAAGAACGAACTCCACAACAACGAAAATTACAACAATGAATACTACAACAACTAACATTACAACAAGGAACACTACAACAACGAACACTACAACAACATACACCACAACAACGAACACTACAACAACAAATACTACAACAACGAACATTACAACAATGTACACTACAACAACGAACACTTCAACAACGAACATTACAACAACGAACACTACAACAACGAACACTACATCAACGAACATTACAACAATGAACACTACAACAACTAACATTACAACAATGTACACTACAACAACGAACATTACAACAATGAACACTGCAAGAACGAACACTACAGCAACGAACATTACAACAATGAACACTTCAACAACGAACATTACAAAAATGAACACTGCAAGAACGAACACTACGACAAAGAACATTACAACAATGAACACTACAACAACGAACACCACAATAATGAACACTACAACAACGAAATTCAGAACAACGAACACAACAATAACGAACACTACAACAACTAACACTACAACAACTAACACTACAACAACGAACACCACAACAACGAACATCTAAAAAACGAACACCACAACAACGAACACTTCAACAACGAACACTACAACGACGAACACTACAACAACGAACACTACAACAACGAACATTACAACAACGAACACAACAACAACTAACATTACAACAATGAACACTACAACAACGAACATTACAACAATGAACACTGCAAGAACGAACACTACAACAACGAACATTACAACAACGAACACTACATCAACGAACATTACAACAACGAACACTACAACAACGAACACTACAACAACGAACATTACAACAATGAACACTACAACAACGAACACTACAACAACAAACACCCCAACAACGAACACTACAACAACAAACACCACAACAACGAACACTACAACAACGAACACTACAACAACGAACATTACAACAATGAACACTACAACAACGAACACTACAACAACAAACACCACAACAACGAACACTACAACAACAAACACCACAACAACGAACACTACAATAACGAACACTACAACAACGAACACGACAACAACGAACACTACAACAACGAACACTACAACGACGAACACTACAACAACGAACACTTCAATAACGAACACCACAAAAACTAAAACAACGAACACTCCAACAACGAACACTTCAACAACGAATACTACAACAACGAACACCACAACAACGAACATCTCAACAACGAACACCACAACAACGAACATCTCAACAACGAACACTACAACAACGAATACCACAACAATGAACACCACAACAACGAACACTACAAAAACGAACACTACAACAACGAACACTACAACAACGAACATTACAACAATGAACACTTCAACAACGAACATTACAACAACGAACACTACAAAAACGAACTTTACAACAGTGAACACTACAACAACGAACACTACAACAACGAACATTACAACAACGAACACTACAATAACTAACATTACAACAATGAACACTACAATAACGAACATTACAACAATGAACACTACAAGAACGAACACTAAAACAACGAACATTACAACTACGAACACTACAACAACGAACCTCTCAACAACGAACACTACAACAACGAACACCACAACAACGAACATCACAACAACGAAGACCACAACAACGAACATCTCATCAACGAACATCTCAACTACGAACATTACAACAATGAACACTACAACAACGAGCACCACAACAACGAACATCTCAACAACGATCACTACAACAACGAACACCACAAGAACAAACATCACAACAACGAACATCACAACAACGAACATCTCAACAACGAACAGTCCAACAACGAAAACTACAACAACGAACACCACAATAATGAACACTACAACAACGAAAATCAGAACAGCGAACACTAATACAATGAACACTACAACAACGAAAACTACAACTACGAAAACCTTAACAACAAACACCACAACAACGAACTTTACAACAACGAACACCACAACAACGAACATTACAACAACGAACACCACAACAACGAATACCACAACAACGAACTTAACAACAACGAATACCACAACAACGAACTTAACAACATTACAAAATCGAACATTACAAAATCGAAAATCACAAAAACGACCATTACAACAACGAACACTACAACAACGAACACTACAATAATTAACACTACATCAGCGAACAAAACAACAACGAACACTTCAACAACGAACACTACAACAACGAACACTACAACAACGAACACCACAACAACGAACACTACAACAACGAACACCACAACACCGAACACTACAACAACGAAAACTACAACAACGAACACCACAACAACGAAAATTACAACAATGAACACTACAAGAACTAACATTACAACAACGAACACTACAACAACAAACACTACAACAACGAACGCTACAACAACGAACACCATAACAACTAACATTAGTACAACGAACACTACAACAACGAACGTTATAAGAATGATCTCCACAACAAGGAACACTACAACAACATACACTACAACAACGAACACTACAACAACAAACACTACAACAACGAACATTACAACAATGAACACTACAAGAACGAACACTACAACAACGAACATTACAACAACGAACACTACAACAACGAATACTACAAAAACGAACTTTACAACAATGAACACTATAACAACGAACATTACAACAACAAACACCACAACAACGAACACTAGAACAACGACCACCACAACAACGAACACTAAAACAACGAACGCTACAACAACGAACACTAGAACAACGAACACCACAACAACGAACACCACAACAACGAACACCACAACAACGAACACCACAATAACGAACACCACAACAACGAACATCTCAAGAACGAACACTACAACAATGAACACAACAACAACGAACACTACAACAACGAACACTACAACGACGAACACTACAACAACGATCAATTCAACAACGAACACCACAAAAAGAAACACTAGGACAACGAACACTACAACAACGAACACTTAAAGAACGAATACTACGACAACGAACACTACAACAACGAACACTACAACAACCAACATCTCAACAACGGACACCATAACAAGGAACACTACAAAAACTACCATTACAAGAACGAACACCCCAACTACGAACACAACAACAACGAACACTACAACAACGAACACCACAACAACGAAAATTACAACAAAGAACACTACAAAAACTACCATTACAACAACGAACACCACAACAACGAACACTACAACAACGAACAGTACAACAACGAACGCTACAACAACGAACTCCAAAACAACGGCCATTACAACAAGGAACACTCTAACAACGAACACTACAACAACAAACACTACAACAACGAACACTACAACAACAAACACTACAACAACGAACATTACAACAATGATCACTACAACAACGAACACTACAACAACGAAACATTACAACAACGAACACTACAACAACTCACATTACAACAATGAACACTACAACAACGAACATTACAACAATGAACACTGCAAGAACGAACACTACAAAAACGTACAGTACAACAACGAACACTACAACAACGAACACCACAATAATGAACACAATGAACACTACAACAACGAAAATCAGAACAACGAACACTACAACAACGAACACTACAACAACGAAAACTACAGCAACGAGCATTGCAAAAACGAACATCGCCAAAAACGACCATTACAACAACGAACACCAAAACAACGAACACTACAATAATTAACGCTACAACAACGAACAATACAACACTGAACACTACAACAACGAACACTACAAAAACGAACACCACAACAACGAACACTGCAACAACGAACACCACAACAACGAAAATTACAACAATGAACACCACAATAACTAATATTACAACAACGAACACCACAACAACGAACACTACAATAACGAGCACTACGACAACGAACGGTAAAACAACGAACACCACAATAACGAACATTAGAACAACGAACACTACAACAACGAACACCACAACAACGAACACTACAATAACGAGCACTACGACAACGAACACTACAACAACGAACACTACAACAACGAACATTACAACAATGAACACTACAACAACGAACACTACAACAACAAACACAACAACAACGAAAACTACAACAACGAACACCACAACAACGAACACCACAACAACGTACACTACAACAACGAACACTACAACAACGAACATCACAACAACGAACATCTCAACAACGAACAGCACAACAACGAACACAACAACAACGAACACCACAACAACGAACACTACAACAACGAATACCACAACAATGAACACCACAACAACGAACACTACAAAAACGAACACTACAACAACGAACACTACAACAACGAACATTACAACAATGAACACTTCAACAACGAACATTACAACAACGAACACTACAACAACGAACTTTACAACAATGAACACTACAACAACGAACACTACAACAACGAACATTACAACAACGAACACTACAATAACTAACATTACAACAATGAACACAACAACAACGAACATTACAACAATGAACACAACAAGAACGAACACTAAAACAACGAACATTACAACAACGAACACTACAATAACGAACTTTACAACAACCAACACTACAACAACGAACACTACAACAACGAACACTAGAACAACATAGTGTACGTAGTGAACACTACAAAAACGTAGTGTACGTAGTGAACACTACAACAACATACACAACAACAACGAACACTACAACAACAAAAACTACAACAACGAACATTACAACAATGAACACTACAACAACGAACATCTCAACAACGAACATCTCAACAACGAACACTACAAAAACAAACACCACAATAACGAACACCACAACAACGAACATTTCAACAACGAACACTTCAACAACGAAAACCACTACAACGAACATCTCAACAACGAACATCACAACACCGAACACTACAACAACGAACACCTCAACAACGAACATTACAACAACGAACACTACAACTACGAAAACATTAACAACAAACACCACAACAACGAACACTACAACAACGAACAATACAACAACGAACACCACAACAACGAACTCCACAACAACGAACACCACAACAACGAACACCTCAACAACGAACATTACAACAACGAACATCACAAAGACGACCATTACAACAACGAACACCACAACAACGAACACTTCAATAATTAAAACTACAACAACGAACAATACAAGATTGAACACTACAACAACGAACAAAACAACAACGAACACTTCAACAACGAACACTACAACAACGTACACCAAAACAACGAACATCACAACAACGAACACTACAACAACGAACACCACAGCAACGAAAATTACAACAATGAACACTACAACAGCTAACATTACAACAACGAACACCACAACAACGAACACTACAACAACGAACACTACAACAACGAACGATACAACAACGAACACCACATCAACGAACATTAGGACAACGAACACTACAACAACGAACGTTATAAGAACGAACTGCACAACAACGGACATTACAACAAGAATCACTACAACAACGAACACTACAACAACATACACAAAAACAACGAACACTACAACAAGAACCTTAAAACAACGAACACTACAACAACAAACATCTCAACAACGAACATCTAAACAACGAACACTACAACAACGAACATTACAACAACGAACACTACAACACCGAACACTACAACAACGAACATTACAACAATGAACACTACAACAACGTAGTGTACGTAATTAACACTACAACAACATACACTACAACAACGAACACTACAACAACAAACACTACAACAACGAACATTACAACAATGAACACTACAACAACGAACACTACAACAACGAACATTACAACAACGAACACAACAACAACTAACATTACAACAATGAACACTGCAACAACGAACATTACAACAATGAACACTGCAAGAACGAACACTTCAACAACGAACATTACAACAACGAACACTACAACAACGAACAAAACAACAACGAACACAACAACAACGAACACTACAACAACGAACATTACAACAATGAACACTACAACAACGAACACTACAACGACAAACACCACAACAACGAACACTACAACAACGAACACCACAACAACGAACACTACAACAACGAACACCACAACAACGAACACTTGAAAAACGAACACTACAACAACAAACACCAAAACAACGAACACTACAGCAACGAACACTACAACAACGAACACAACAACAATGAACATTACAACAACGAACACTACAACGACGAACACTACAACAACGAACACTTTAATTACGAACACCACAAAAACAAACACTAAAACAACGAACACTACAACAAAGAACACTTCAACAACGAATACTACAACAACGAACACTACAACAACGAACACCACAACAACGAACATCTCAAAAACGAACAGCACAACAACGAACATAACAACAACGAACACCACAACAACGAACACTACAACAACGAATACCTCAAAAATGAACACCACAACAACGAACACTACAAAAACGAACACTATAACAACGAACACTACAACAACGAACATTACAATAATGAACACTACAACAACGAACACTACAACAACGAACACTACAACAACGAACATTACAACAATGAACACTACAACAACGAACACTACAACAGCGAACATTACAACAACGAACACTACAATAACTAACATTACAACAATGAACACTACAACAACGAACATTACAATAATGAACATTACAACAACGAAAACTACAACAACGAACACTACAACAACGAACACTACAACAACAAACACCACAACAACGAACACCACAATAAAGAACACTACAACAACAAACACCACAACAACGAACACTACAAAAACGAACACTACAACAACGAACAATACAACTACGAACATCTCAACAACAAACACCACAACAACAAACTTACCAACAACGAACATCTCAACAAAGAACATCTCAACAACGAACCTCTCAACAACGAACACTACAACAACGAACACCCCAACAACGAGCATCACGACAACGAACACCACAACAACGAACATCACAACAACGAACACCACAACAACGAATATCTCAACAACGAACATCTCAACAACGAATGTCTCAACAACTAACATCTCAACTACGAACACTACAATAATGAACGAAACATCAACGAGCACCACAACAACGAACATATCAACAACGAACACTACAACAACGAACACCACAAAAACGAACATCACAACAACGAACATCTCAACAACGAACAGTACAACAACGAACACTACAACAACGAACACCACAATAGTGAACACTACAACAACGAAAATCAGAACACCGAACACAACAACAACGAACACTACAACAACGAACACCACAACAACGAACAATACAGCAACGAACACCACAACAACGAACTCCACAACAAAGAACTTTACAACAACAAGCACCTCAACAACGAACATTACAACAACGAACATCACAAAAACGATCATTACAACAACGAACACTACAACAACGAAAACAACAACAACGAAAATTACAACAAAAAACACTACAAAAACTACCATTACAACAACGAACACCACAACAACGAACACTACAACAGCGAACAGTACAACAACGAACGCTACAACAACGAACTCCAAAACAACGGCCATTACAACAAGGAACACTCTAACAACGAACAATACAACAACATACACTACAACAACGAACACTACAACAACAAACTCTACAACAACGAACATTACAACAATGAACACTACAACAACGAACACTACAACAACGAACATTACAACAACGAACACTACAACAACGAACATTACAACAATGAACACTACAACAACGAACATTACAACAATGAACACTGCAAGAACGAACACTACAACAACGTACAGTACAACAACGAACACTACAACAACGAACACCACAATAATGAACACAATTAACACTACAACAACGAAAATCAGAACAACGAACACTACAACAACGAACACTACAACAACGAAAACTACAACAACGAACATTGCAAAAACGAACATCACAAAAACGACCATTACAACAACGAACACCAAAACAACGAACACTACAATAATTAACACTACAACAACGAACAATACAACAATGAACACTACAACAACGAACACTACAACAACGAACACCACAACAACGAAAATTACAACAATCAACACCACAATAACTAATATTACAACAACGAACACCACAACAACGAACACTAAAATAACGAGCACCTCGACAACGAACGCTACAACAACGAAAGTTATAAGAACGAACTCCACAACAATGGACATTACAACAAGAAACACTACAACAACGAACTCTACAACAACAAACACTACAACAACGAACACTACAACAACAAACACTAAAACAACGAACATTACAACAATGAACAGAACAACAAAGAACACTACAACAACGAACATTACAACAACGAACACTACAACAACTAACATTACAACAATGAACACTACAACAACGAACATTACAACAATGAACACTACAAGAACGAACACTAAAACAACGAACATTACAATTACGAACACTACAACAACGAACTTTACAACAACGAACACTACATCAACGAACACTACAACAACGAACATTACAACAACGAACACTACAACAACGAACACTACAATAAAGTACATTACAGCAACGAACACTACAAAAACTAACATTACAACAACGAACATTACAACAATGAACACTGCAATAACGAACACTACAATAACCAACATTACAACAACGAAAACTACAACAACGAACACTACAAAAACGAACACTACAACCACGAACATTACAACAATGAACACTACAACAACGAACACTACAACAACAAACACCACAACAACGAACACCACAATAATGATCACTACAACAACGAAAATCAGAAGAACGAACACTACAAAAACGAACACTACAACAACGAACACTACAACTACGAACCTCTGAACAACGAACACTACAACAACAAACACACCAACAACGAGCATCACGACAAAGAACACCACAACAACGAACATCACAACAACGAACACCATAACAACGAACATCTCAACAACGAACATCTCAACAACGAACGTCTCAACATCGAACATCTCAACCTCGAACACTACAACAATGAACACTACAACAACGAGCACCACAACTACGAACATCTTAACAACGAACATTACAACAACGACCACCAAACCAACGAACATCTCAACAACAAACATCTCAACAACGAACACTACAACAATGAACACTACAACAACGAACTCCACAACAACGAACATCTCAACAACGAACACTGCAACAACGAACATCACAACAACGAACTCTACAACAACGAACACTACAACAACATCGAATACAACAACAACGAACAGTAACACAACAAACACCACAACAACGAACACTACAACAACGAACACTACAACAACGAACACTACAACAACGAACATCTCAACAACGAACATCTCATCAACGAACACTACAACAATGAACACTACAACAACAAACATCACAACAACAAACATCACAACAACAAACATCTCAACAACGAACACTACAACAACGAACATCACAACAACGACCATCACAACAACGAACATCTCAACAACGAACATCTCAACAACGAACACTAAAACAACGAACACTAGAACAACGAACAATTCAACAACGAACACCACAACAACGAACTCCACAACAATGAACTTTACAACAACGAACACCTCAACAACGAACATTACAACAACGAAAATCACAAAAACGACCATTACAACAACGAACACCACTACAACGAACACTACAATAATTAAAACTACAACAACGAACAATACAACATTGAACACTACAACAACGAACAAAACAACAACGAACACTTCAACAACGAACACTACAACAACGAACACCACAACAACCAACACCACAACAACGAACATCTCAACAACGAACACCACAATAATGAACACTACAACAACGAAAATCAGAACAACGAACACTACAACAACGAACACTACAACAGCGAACACTACAACTACGAAAACCTTAACAACAAACACCACAACAACGAACACCACAACAACGAACAATACAACAACGAACACCACAACAACGAACACCACAACAACGAACAATACAACAACGAACACCACAACAACGAACTCCACAACAACGAACTTTACAACAACGAACACCTCAACAACGAACATGACAACAACGAAAATCACAAAAACGACCATTACAACAACGAACACCACTACAACGAACACTACAATAATTAACACTACAACAACGAACAATACAACATTGAACACTACAACAACGAACAAAACAACAACGAACACTTCAACAACGAACATTACAAAAACGAAAATCACAAAACGACCATTACAACAACGAACACCACAATAATTAACACTACAACAACGACCAATACAACATTGAACACTACAACAACGAACAAAACAACAACGAACACTTCAACAACGAACACTAAAACAACGAACACCACAACAACGAACACCACAACAACAAACACTACAACAACGAACGCCACAACAACGAAAATTACAACAATGAACACTACAATAACTAACATTACAACAACGAACACTACAACACCAAACACTACAACAACGAACGCTACAACAACGAACACAACAACAACGAACATTAGAACAACGAACACAACAACAATGAACGTTATTAGAACGAACTCCACAACAAGGAACACTACAACAACGAACACTACAACAACATACACTACAACAACGAACACTACAACAACAAACACTACAACAACGAACATTACAACAATGAACACTACAAGAACGATCATTGCAACAATGAACATTACAACAACGAACACCACAACAACGAACATTACAACAACAAACACTACAACAACGAACACTACAACAACGAACACTACAACAATGAACTTTACAACAATGAACACTACAACAACGAACACTACAACAACGAACACTACAACAACGAACACCACATCAACGTACACCACAACAACGAACATCTCAACAACGAACATCTCAACAACGAATATCTCAACAACGAACACTACAACAACGAACATCACAAGAACGAACATTACAACAACGACCACCACAACAACGAACATCTCAACAACGAACCTCTGAACAACGAACATCTCAGCAACGAACACTACAACAACGAACATCTCAACAACGAAAATCTCAACAGCGAACACTACAACAACGAACACTACAACAACGAACACTACAACAACGAACACCAAAACAACGAACACTACAACAACGAACACTACAACAACGAACACTACCATAACGAACACCACAACAACGAACACTACAACAACGAACACTAAAACAACGAACACTACAACAACGAACATCTCAACAACGAACATCTCAACAACGAACACTACAACAACGAACATCACAACAACGACCATCACAAAAACGAACATCTCAACAACGAACATCTCAACAACGAACACTACAACAACGAACATCACAACAACGACCATCACAAAAACGAACATCTCAGCAACGAACATCTCAACAACGAACACTACAACAACGAACAATAGAACAATGAACACCACAACAACGAACACCACAATAATGAACACTACAACAACGAACACTAGAACAACGAACACCACAACAACGAACACCACAATAATGAACAGTACAACAACGAAAATCAGAACAACGAACACTTCAACAATGAACACTACAACAACGAACACTACAACTACGAACATCTTAACAACAAACACTATAAACAACGAACACTATAAACAATGAACACTATAAACAATGAACATCACAACAACGAACATCACAACAACGAACACCACAACAACGAACATCTCAACAACGAACTCTACAACTACGAACATCTCAACAACAAACACCACAACAACGAACTTTACAACAACGAACATCACAACAACGAACACTTCAACAATGAACACTACAACAACGAACACTACAACTACGAACATCTTAACAACGAACACTACAACAACGAACATCACAACAACGACCATCACAAAAACGAACATCTCAACAAAGAACACCACAATAATGAGCACTATAACAACGAAAATCAGAACAACGAACACTACAACAACGAACACTACAACAGCGAACACTACAACTACGAAAACCTTAACAATAAACAACACAACAACGAACACCACAACAACGAACAATTCAACAACGAACACCACAACAACGAACTCCACAACAACGAACTTTACAACAACGAACACCTCAAGAACGAACATTACAACAACGAAAATCACAAAAACGACCATTACAACAACGAACACCACTACAACGAACACTACAATAATTAAAACTACAACAACGATCAATACAACATTGAACACTACAACAACGAACAAAACAACAACGAACACTTCAACAACGAACATTACAAGAACGAAAATCACAAAAACGACCATTACAACAACGAACACCACAATAATTAACACTACAACAACGAACAATACAACATTGAACACTACAACAACGAACAAAACAACAACGAACACTTCAACAACGAACACTACAACAACGAACACCACAACAACGAACACCACAACAACGAACACTACAACAACGAACACCACAATAACGAACACTACAACAACGAACACTACAACAACGAACACCACAACAACGAACACCACAACAACATACACTACAACAACGAACGCCACAACAACGAAAATTATAACAATGAACACTACAACAACTAACATTACAACAACGAACACTACAACAACAAACACTACAACAACGAACGCTACAACAACGAACACCACGACAACGAACATTAGAACAACGAACACTACAACATCGAACGTTATAAGAACGAACTCCACAACAAGGAACACTACAACAACGAACACTACAACAACATACACTACAACAACGAACACTACAACAACAAACACTACAACAACGAACATTACAACAATGAACACTACAAGAACGAACACTGCAACAATGAACATTACAACAACGAACACCACAACAACGAACATTACAACAACGAACACTACAACAACGAACACTACAACAACGAACACTACAACAACGAACTTTACAACAATGAACACTACAACAACGAACACTACAACAACGAACACTACAACAACGAACACCACAAGAACGTACACCACAACAACGAACATCTCAAAAACGAACATCTCAACAACGAATATCTCAACAACGAACACTACAACAACGAACATCACAAGAACGAACATTACAACAACGACCACCACAACAACGAACATCTCAACAACGAACCTCTGAACAACGAACATCTCAGCAAAAAACACTACAACAACGAACATCTCAATAACGAACATCTCAACAACGAACACTACAACAACGAACACTACAACAACGAACACTGCAACAACGAACACTACAACAACGAACACCAAAACAACGAACACTACAACAACGAACACTACAACAACGAACACTACCATAACGAACACCACAACAACGAACACTACAACAACGAACACTAAAACAACGAACACTACAGCAACGAACATTTCAACAACGTACATCTCAACAACGAATACTATAACAACGAACATCACAACAACGACCATCACAAAAACGAACATCTGAACAACGAATATCTCAACAACGAACACTACAACAACGAACATCACAACAACGACCATCACAAAAACGAACATCTCAGCAACGAACATCTCAACAACGAACACTACAACAACGAACAATAAAACAACGAACACCACAACAACGAACACCACAATAATGAACACTACAACAACGAACACTTGAACAACGAACACCACAACAACGAACACCACAATAATGAACAGTACAACAACGAAAATCAGAACAACGAACACTTCAACAATGAACACTACAACAACGAACACTACAACTACGAACATCTTAACAACAAACACTATAAACAACGAACACTATAAACAATGAACACTTTAAACAATGAACACCACAACAATGAACATCACAACAACGAACACCACAACAACGAACATCTCAACAACGAACTCGACAACTACGAACATCTCAACAACAAACACCACAACAACGAACTTTACAACAACAAACATCACAACAACGAACACTTCAACAATGAACACTACAACAACGAACACTACAACTACGAACATCTTAACAACGAACACTACAACAACGAACATCACAACAACGACCATCACAAAAACGAACATCTCAACAAAGAACACCACAATAATGAACACTACAACAAACACCACAACAACGAACAATTCAACAACGAACACCACAACAACGAACTCCACAACAACGAACTTTACAACAACGAACACCTCAACAACGAACATTACAACAACGAAAATCACAAAAACGACCATTACAACAACGAACACCACTACAACGAACACTACAATAATTAAAACTACAACAACGAACAATACAACATTGAACACTACAACAACGAACAAAACAACAACGAACACTTCAACAACGAACACTACAACAATGAACACCACAACAACCAACACCACAACAACGAACACTACAACAACGAACACCACAACAACGAACACCACAACAACGAACACTACAACAACTAACATTACAACAACAAAATCTTCAACAACAAACACTACAACAACGACCACCACATCAACGAACACCACAACAACGAACATCTCAACAACGAACATCTCAACAACGAATATCTCAACAACGAACACTACAACAACGAAAATCACAACAACGAACATTACAACAACGACCACCACAACAACGAACATCTCAACAACGAACAATACAACAACGAACATCTCAACAACGAATATCTCAACAACGAACACTACAACAACGAACACTAGAACAACGAACACCAAAACAACGAACAATACAACAATGAACACTACAACAACGAACACTACCACAACGAACACCACAACAACGAACACTACAACAACGAACACTAAAACAACGAACACTACAACAACGAACATCTTAACAACGAACATCTCAGCAACGAACACTACAACAATGAACACTACAACAACGAACACCACAACAACGAACATCTCAACAACGAACAATACAACAACGAACATCACAACAACGACCATCACAAAAACGAACATCTCAACAACAAACATCTCACCAACGAACACTACAACAACGAACACTAGAACAACGAACACCATAACAACGAACACCACAATAATGAACACTACAACAACGAACACTAGAAGAACGAACGCTTCAAAAACAAACACCACAATAATGAACACAACAACAACGAAAATCAGAACAACGAACACTTCAACAACGAACACTACAACAACGAACACTACAACTACGAACATCTTAACAACAAACACCTCAACAACGAACTTTGCAACAACGAACATCTCAACAACGAACATCTCAAAACCGAACCTCTCAACAACGAACACTATAAACAACGAACACCACAACAACGAACATCACAACAATAAACACCACAACAACGTACATCTCAACAACGAACTCTACAACTACGAACCTCTCAACAACAAACACCACAACAACGAACTTTACAACAACGAACATCTCAACAACGAACCTCTCAACAACGAACACTATAAACAACGAACACTATAAACAATGAACACCACAACAACGAACATTACAACAACGAACATCACAACAACGAACATCTCAACAACGAACTCTACAACTACGAACATCTCAACAACAAACACCACAACAACGAACTTTACAACAACGAACATCACAACAACCTACATCTCAACAACGAACAAGACAATAATGAACATCACAACAACGACCATCACAAAAACGAACATCTCAACAACGAACATCTCAACAACGAACACTACAACAACGAACATCACAACAACGACCATCACAAAAACGAATATCTCAGCAACGAACATCTCAACAACGAACACTACAACAACGAACAATAGAACAACGAACACCACAACAACGAACACCACAGTAATGAACACTACAACAACGAACACTAGAACAACGAACACCACAACAACGAACACCACAATAATGAACAGTACAACAACGAAAATCAGAACAACGAACACTTCAACAATGAACACTACAACAACGAACACTACAACTACGAACATCTTAACAACAAACACTATAAACAACAAACACTATAAACAATGAACACTTTAAACAATGAACACCACAACAACGAACATCACAACAACGAACACCACAACAACGAACATCTCAACAACGAACTCTACAACTACGAACATCTCAACAACAAACACCACAACAACGAACTTTACAACAACGAACATCACAACAACGAACACTTCAACAATGAACACTACAACAACGAACACTACAACTACGAACATCTTAACAACGAACACTACAACAACGAACATCACAACAACGACCATCACAAAAACGAACATCTCAACAAAGAACACCACAATAATGAACACTACAACAACAAAAACCACAACAACGAACAATTCAACAACGAACACCAAAACAACGAACTCCACAACAACGAACTTTACAACAACGAACACCTCAACAACGAACATTACAACAACGAAAATCACAAAAACGACCATTACAACAACGAACATCACTACAACGAACACTACAATAATTAAAACTACAACAATGAACAATACAACATTGAACACTACGACAACGAACAAAACAACAACGAACACTTCAACAACGAACACTACAACAATGAACACCACAACAACCAACACCACAACAACGAACACTACAACAACGAACACCACAACAACGAACACCACAACAACGAACACTACAACAACTAACATTACAACAACGAAAACTTCAACAACAAACACTACAACAACGACCACCACATCAACGAACACCACAACAACGAACATCTCAACAACGAACATCTCAACAACGAATATCTCAGCAACGAACACTACAACAACGAAAATCACAACAACGAACATTACAACAACGACCACAACAACAACGAACATCTCAACAACGATCACTTCAACAACGAACATCTCAACAACGAATATCTCAACAACGAACACTACAACAACGAACACTACAACAACGAACACCAAAACAACGAACAATACAACAATGAACACTACAACAACGAACACTACCACAACGAACACCACAACAACGAACACTACAACAACGAACACTAAAACAACGAACACTACAACAACGAACATCTCAACAACGAACATCTCAACAACGAACACTACAACAATGAACACTACAACAACGAACACCACAACAACGAACATCTCAACAACGAACACTACAACAACGAACATCACAACAACGACCATCACAAAAACGAACATCTCAACAACAAACATCTCAACAACGAACACTACAACAACGAACACTAGAACAACGAACACCACAACAACGAACACCACAATAATGAACACTACAACAACGAACACTAGAAGAACGAACGCTTCAACAACGAACACCACAATAATGAACACTACAACAACGAAAATCAGAAAAACGAACACTTCAACAACGTACACTACAACAACGAACACTACAACTACGAACATCTTAACAACAAACACCACAACAACGAACTTTACAACAACGAACATCTCAACAACGAATATCTCAACAACGAACTCTACAACTACGAACATCTCAACAACAAACACCACAACAACGAACTTTACAACAACGAACATCACAACAACCTACATCTCAACAACGAACAAGACAATAATGAACACTACAACAACGAAAATCAGAACAACGAACACTACAACAACGAACACTACAACAACGAACATCACAACAACGACCATCACAAAAACGAACATCTCAACAACGAACATCTCAACAACGAACACTACAACAACGAACATCACAACAACGACCATCACAAAAACGAACATCTCAGCAACGAACATCTCAACAACGAACAATACAACAACGAACAATGGAACAACGAACACCACAGTAATGAACACTACAACAACGAACAGTAGAACAACGAACACCACAACAACGAACACCACAATAATGAACAGTACAACAACGAAAATCAGAACAACGAACACTTCAACAATGAACACTACAACAACGAACACTACAACTACGAACATCTTAACAACAAACACTATAAACAACGAACACTATAAACAATGAACACTTTAAACAATGAACACCACAACAACGAACATCACAACAACGAACACCACAACAACGAACATCTCAACAACGAACTCTACAACTACGAACATCTCAACAACAAACACCACAACAACGAACTTTACAACAACGAACATCACAACAACGAACACTTCAACAATGAACACTACAACAACGAACACTACAACTACGAACATCTTAACAACGAACACTACAACAACGAACATCACAACAACGACCATCACAAAAACGAACACCTCAACAAAGAACACCACAATAATGAACACTACAACAACAAACACCACAACAACGAACAATTCAACAACGAACACCACAACAACGAACTCCACAACAACGAACTTTACAACAACGAACACCTCAACAACGAACATTACAACAACGAAAATCACAAAAACGACCATTACAACAACGAACACCACTACAACGAACACTAAAATAATTAAAACTACAACAACGAACAATACAACATTGAACACTACGACAACGAACAAAACAACAATGAACACTTCAACAACGAACACTACAACAATGAACACCACAACAACCAACACCACAACAACGAACACTACAACAACGAACACCACAACAACGAACACCACAACAACGAACACTACAACAACTAACATTACAACAACGAAAACTTCAACAAAAACACTACAACAACGACCACCACATCAACGAACACCACAACAACGAACATCTCAACAACGAACATCTCAACAACGAATATCTCAACAACGAACACTACAACAACGAAAATCACAACAACGAACATTACAACAACGACCACCACAACAACGAACATCTCAACAACGAACACTACAACAACGAATATCTCAACAACGAACACTACAACAACGAACACTACAACAACGAACACCAAAACAACGAACACTACAACAACGAACATCTCAACAACGAACAACTCAACAACGAACACTACAACAATGAACACTACAACAACGAACACCACAACAACGAATATCTCAACAACGAACACTACAACAACGAACATCACAACAACGACCATCACAAAAACGAACATCTCAACAACAAACATCTCAACAACGAACACTACAACAACGAACACTAGAACAACGAACACCACAACAACGAACACCACAATAATGAACACTACAACAACGAACACTAGAAGAACGAACGCTTCAACAACGAACACCACAATAATGAACACTACAACAACGAAAATCAGAACAACGATCACTTCAACTACGAACACTACAACAACGAACACTACAACTACGAACATCTTAACAACAAACACCACAACAACGAACTTTACAACAACGAACATCTCAACAACGAACATCTCAAAACCGAACCTCTCAACAAGGAACACTATAAACAACGAACACCACAACAACGAACATCACAACAATGAACACCACAACAACGTACATCTCAACAACGAACTCTACAACTACGAACCTCTCAACAACAAACACCACAACAACGAACTTTACAACAACGAACATCTCAACAACGAACCTCTCAACAACGAACACTATAAACAACGAACACTATAAACAATGAACACCAACCAACGAACATTACAACAACGAACATCACAACAACGAACATCTCAACAACGAACTCTACAACTACGAACATCTCAACAACAAACACCACAACAACGAACTTTACAACAACGAACATCACAACAACCTACATCACAACAACGAACAAGACAATAATGAACACTACAACAACGAAAATCAGAACAACGAACACTACAACAACGAACACTACAACAACGAACATCACAACAACGACCATCACAAAAACGAACATCTCAACAACGAACACTACAACAACGAACAATAGAACAACGAACACCACAACAACGAACTTTACAACAACGAACATCTCAACAACGAACATCTCAAAACCGAACCTCTCAACAACGAACACTATAAACAACGAACACCACAACAACGAACATCACAACAATGAACACCACAACAACGTACATCTCATCAACGAACTCTACAACTACGAACCTCTCAACAACAAACACCACAACAACGAACTTTACAACAACGAACATCTCAACAACGAACCTCTCAACAACGAACACTATAAACAACGAACACTATAAACAATGAACACCACAACAACGAACATTACAACAACGAACATCACAACAACGAACATCTCAACAACGAACTCTACAACTACGAACATCTCAACAACAAACACCACAACAACGAACTTTACAACAACGAACATCACAACAACCTACATCTCAACAACGAACAAGACAATAATGAACACTACAACAACGAAAATCAGAACAACGAACACTACAACAACGAACACTACAACAACGAACATCACAACAACGACCATCACAAAAACGAACATCTCAACAACGAACATCTCAACAACGAACACTACAATAACGAACATCACAACAACGACCATCACAAAAACGAACATCTCAGCAACGAACATCTCAACAACGAACAATACAACAACGAACAATGGAACAACGAACACCACAGTAATGAACACTACAACAACGAACAGTAGAACAACGAACACCACAACAACGAACACCACAATAATGAACAGTACAACAACGAAAATCAGAACAACGAACACTTCAACAATGAACACTACAACAACGAACACTACAACTACGAACATCTTAACAACAAACACTATAAACAACGAACACTATAAACAATGAACACTTTAAACAATGAACACCAGAACAACGAACATCACAACAACGAACACCACAACAACGAACATCTCAACAACGAACTCTACAACTACGAACATCTCAACAACAAACACCACAACAACGAACTTTACAACAACGAACATCACAACAACGAACACTTCAACAATGAACACTACAACAACGAACACTACAACTACGAACATCTTAACAACGAACACTACAACAACGAACATCACAACAACGACCATCACAAAAACGAACATCTCAACAAAGAACACCACAATAATGAACACTACAACAACAAACACCACAACAACGAACAATTCAACAACGAACACCACAGCAACGAACTCCACAACAACGAACTTTACAACAACGAACACCTCAACAACGAACATTACAACAACGAAAATCACAAAAACGACCATTACAACAACGAACACCACTACAACGAACACTAAAATAATTAAAACTACAACAACGAACAATACAACATTGAACACTACGACAACGAACAAAACAACAATGAACACTTCAACAACGAACACTACAACAATGAACACCACAACAACCAACACCACAACAACGAACACTACAACAACGAACACCACAATAACGAACACCACAACAACGAACACTACAACAACTAACATTACAACAACGAAAACTTCAACAACAAACACTACAACAACGACCACCACATCAACGAACACCACAACAACGAACATCTCAACAACGAACATCTCAACAACGAATATCTCAACAACGAACACTACAACAACGAAAATCACAACAACGAACATCACAACAACGACCACCACAACAACGAACATCACAACAACGAACACTACAACAACGAACATCTCAACAACGAATATCTCAACAACGAACACTACAACAACGAACACTACAACAACGAACACCAAAACAACGAACACTACAACAACGAACATCTCAACAACGAACATCTCAACAACGAACACTACAACAATGAACACTACAACAACGAACACCACAACAACGAATATCTCAACAACGAACACTACAACAACGAACATCACAACAACGACCATCACAAAAACGAACATCTCAACAACAAACATCTCAACAACGAACACTACAACAACGAACACTAGAACAACGAACACCACAACAACGAACACCACAATAATGAACACTACAACAACGAACACTAGAAGAACGAACGCTTCAACAACGAACACCACAATAATGAACACTACAACAACGAAAATCAGAACAACGAACACTTCAACTACGAACACTACAACAACGAACACTACAACTACGAACATCTTAACAACAAACACCACAACAACGAACTTTACAACAACGAACATCTCAACAACGAACATCTCAAAACCGAACCTCTCAACAAGGAACACTATAAACAACGAACACCACAACAACGAACATCACAACAATGAACACCACAACAACGTACATCTCAACAACGAACTCTACAACTACGAACCTCTCAACAACAAACACCACAACAACGAACTTTACAACAACGAACATCTCAACAACGAACCTCTCAACAACGAACACTATAAACAACGAACACTATAAACAATGAACACCAACCAACGAACATTACAACAACGAACATCACAACAACGAACATCTCAACAACGAACTCTACAACTACGAACATCTCAACAACAAACACCACAACAACGAACTTTACAACAACGAACATCACAACAACCTACATCACAACAACGAACAAGACAATAATGAACACTACAACAACGAAAATCAGAACAACGAACACTACAACAACGAACACTACAACAACGAACATCACAACAACGACCATCACAAAAACGAACATCTCAACAACGAACACTACAACAACGAACACTAGAACAACGAACACCACAACAACGAACACCACAATAATGAACACTACAACAACGAACACTAGAACAACGAACACCACAACAACGAACACCACAATAATGAACACTACAACAACGAAAATCAGAACAACGAACACTTCAACAACGAACACTACAACAACGAACACTACAACTACGAACATCTCAACAACAAACACCACAACAACGAACTTTACAACAACGAACATCACAACAACGAACATCTCAACAACGAACAAGACAATAATGAACACTACAACAACGAAAATCAGAACAACGAACACTACAACAACGAACACTACAACAACGAACATCACAACAACGACCATCACAAAAACGAACATCTTAACATCGAACACTACAACAACGAACACTAGAACAACGAACACCACAACAACGAACTCCACAATAATGAACACTACAACAACGAACACTAGAACAACGAACACCACAACAACGAACACCACAATAATGAACACTACAACAACGAAAATCAGAACAACGAACACTTCAACAACGAACACTACAACAACGAACACTACAACTACGAACATCTCAACAACAAACACCACAACAACGAACATTACAACAACGAACAACACAACAACGAACATCTCAACAAAAAAACACCACAATAATGAACACTACAACAACGAAAATCAGAACAACGAACACTACAACAACGAACACTACAACAGCGAACACTACAACTACGAAAACCTTAACAACAAACACCACAACAACGAACACCACAACAACGAACAATACAACAACGAACACCACAACAACATACTCCACAACAACGAACTTTACAACAACGAACACCTCAACAACGAACATTACAACAACGAAAATCACAAAAACGACCATTAAAACAACGAACAACACTACAACGAACACTACAATAATTAAAACTACAATAACGAACAATACAACATTAAACACTACAACAACGAACAAAACAACAACGAACACTTCAACAACGAACACTACAACAACGAACACCACAACAACGAACACCACAACCACGAACACTACAACAACGAACACCACAACAACGAACACCACAACAACGAACACTACAACAACTAACATTACAACAACGAACACTACAACAACAAACACTACAACAACGAACACCACATCAACGAACACCACAACAACGAACATCTCAACAACAAACATCTCAACAACGAATATCTCAATAACGAACACTACAACAACGAACATCACAACAACGAACATTGCAACAACGACCACCACAACAACGAACATCTCAACAACGATCCTCTCAACAACGAACATCTCAACGACGAACACTACAACAACGAACATCTCAACAACGAATATCTCAACAACGAACACTACAACAACGAACACTACAACAACGAACACCAAAACAACGAACAATACAACAATGAACACTACAACAACGAACACTACCACAACGAACACCACAACAACGAACACTACAACAACGAACACTAAAACAACGAACACTACAACAACGAACATCTCAACAACGAACATCTCAACAACGAACATTACAACAACGAACATCACAACAACGACCATCACAAAAATGAACATCTCAACAACAAACATCTCAACAACGAAAACTACAACAACGAACACTAGAACAACGAACACCACAACAACGAACACCACAATAATGAACACTACAACAACGAACATTAGAACAACGAACACCACAACAACGAACACCATAATAATGAACACTACAACAACGAAAATCAAAACAACGAACACTTCAACAATGAACACTACAACAACGAACGTTATAAGAACGAACTCCACAACAAGAAATAATACAACAACGAACTCTTCAACAACATACACTACAACAACGAACACTACAACAACAAACACTACAACAACGAACGTTACAACAATGAACACTACAAGAACGAACACTACAACAACGAACAGTACAACAACGAACACCACAACAACGAACATTACAACAACGAACACTACAACAACGAACACTACAACAACGAACTTTACAACAATGAACACTACAACAACGAACACTACAACAACGAACACTACAACAACGAACACTACAACAACGAACACTAAAACAACGAACACTACATCAACGAACACCACAACAACGAACATCTCAACAACGAACCTCTCAACAGCGAACATCTCAACAACGAACACTACAACAACGAACATCTCAACAACGAACATCTCAACAACGAACAGTACAACAACGAACACTACAACAACGAACACTACCACAACGAACACCACAACAACGAACACGACAACAACGAACACTAAAACAACGAACACTACAACAACGAACATCTCAACGACGAACATCTCAACAACGCACACTACAACAACGAACACCAAAACAACGAACACTACAACAACGAACACTACAACAACGAACACTACCACAACGAACACGACAACAACGAACACTACAACAACGAACACTAAAGCAACGAACACTACAACAACGAACACCAAAACAACGAACACTACAACAACGAACACTTCAACAACGAACACCACAATAATGAACACTACAACAACGAACACTACCACAACGAACACCACAACAACGAACACTACAACAACGAACACTAAAACAACGAACACTACAACAACGAATATCTCAACAACGAACACTACAACAATGAACACTACAACAACGAACACTAGAACAACGAACACCACAACAACGAACACCACAATAATGAACACTACAACAACGAACACTAGAACAACGAACACCACAACAACGAACATCTCAACAACGAACTCTACAACTTCGAACATCTCAACAACAAACACCACAACAACGAACTTTACAACAACCAACATCTCAACAACGAACATCTCAACAACAAACACCACAACAACGAACTTTACAACAACCAACATCTCAACAACGAACATCTCAACAACGAACCTCTCAACAACGAACACTATAAACAAAAACACCACAACAACGAACATCACAACAACGAACACCACAACAACGAACATCTCAACAACGAACTCTACAACTACGAACATCTCAACAACAAACATCTCAACAACGCACACTACAACAACGAACACCAAAACAACGAACACCACAATAATGAACACTACAACAACGAACATTAGAACAACGAACACCACAACAACGAACACCACAATAATGAACACTACAACAACGAAAATCAGAACAACGAACACTTCAACAACGAACACTACAACAACGAACACTACAACTACGAACATCTCAACAACAAACACCACAACAACGAACTTTACAACAACGAACATCACAAAAACGAACATCTCAACAACGAACAAAACAAGACAATAATGAACACTACAACAACGAAAATCAGAACAACGAACACTTCAACAACGAACACTACAACAACGAACACTACAACTACGAACATCTCAACAACAAACACCACAACAACGAACTTTACAACAACGAACATCACAACAACGAACATCTCAACAACGAACAAGACAATAATGAACACTACAACAACGAAAATCAGAACAACGAACACTACAACAACGAACACTACAACAACGAACATCACAACAACGACCATCACAAAAACGAACATCTTAACATCGAACACTACAACAACGAACACTAGAACAACGAACACCACAACAACGAACTCCACAATAATGAACACTACAACAACGAACACTAGAACAACGAACACCACAACAACGAACACCACAATAATGAACACTACAACAACGAAAATCAGAACAACGAACACTTCAACAACGAACACTACAACAACGAACACTACAACTACGAACATCTCAACAACAAACACCACAACAACGAACATTACAACAACGAACAACACAACAACGAACATCTCAACAAAGAACACCACAATAATGAACACTACAACAACGAAAATCAGAACAACGAACACTACAACAACGAACACTACAACAGCGAATACTTCAACTACGAAAACCTTAACAACAAACACCACAACAACGAACACCACAACAACGAACAATACAACAACGAACACCACAACAACATACTCCACAACAACGAACTTTACAACAACGAACACCTCAACAACGAACATTACAACAACGAAAATCACAAAAACTACCATTAAAACAACGAACACCACTACAACGAACACTACAATAATTAAAACTACAATAACGAACAATACAACATTAAACACTACAACAACGAACAAAACAACAACGAACACTTCAACAACGAACACTACAACAACGAACACCACAACAACGAACACCACAACCACGAACACTACAACAACGAACACCACAACAACGAACACCACAACAACGAACACTAAAACAACTAACATTACAACAACGAACACTACAACAACAAACACTACAACAACGAACACCACATCAACGAACACCACAACAACGAACATCTCAACAACAAACATCTCAACAACGAATATCTCAATAACGAACACTACAACAACGAAC
Organism: Procambarus clarkii; assembly: GCF_040958095.1. NCBI lineage: Eukaryota > Metazoa > Arthropoda > Malacostraca > Decapoda > Cambaridae > Procambarus > Procambarus clarkii. The sequence continues at coordinate 3,173,281 of NC_091182.1, read as the reverse complement.
ATCACAACAACGAACATTGCAACAACGACCACCACAACAACGAACATCTCAACAACGATCCTCTCAACAACGAACATCTCAACAACGAACACTACAACAACGAACATCTCAACAACGAATATCTCAACAACGAACACTACAACAACGAACACTACAACAACGAACACCAAAACAACGAACAATACAACAATGAACACTACAACAACGAACACTACCACAACGAACACCACAACAACGAACACTACAACAACGAACACTAAAACAACGAACACTACAACAACGAACATCTCAACAACGAACATCTCAACAACGAACATTACAACAACGAACTTCACAACAACGACCATCACAAAAATGAACATCTCAACAACAAACATCTCAACAACGAAAACTACAACAACGAACACTAGAACAACGAACACCACAACAACGAACACCACAATAATGAACACTACAACAACGAACATTAGAACAACGAACACCACAACAACGAACACCATAATAATGAACACTACAACAACGAAAATCAAAACAACGAACACTTCAACAATGAACACTACAACAACGAACACTACAACTACGAACATCTTAACAACAAACACCACAACAACGAACTTTACAACAACGAACATCTCAAAAACGAACCTCACAACAACGAACACTATAAACAACGAACACCACAACAACGAACATCACAACAATGAACACCACAACAACGAACATCTCAACAACGAACTCTACAACTACGAACTTCTCAACAACAAACACCACAACAACGAACTTTACAACAACGAACATCTCAACAACGAACCTCTCAACAACGAACACTACAACAACGAACACCACAACAACGAACATCACAACAACGAACACTACAACAACGAAAATCAGAACAACGAACACTACAACAACGAACACTACAACTACGAAAACCTTAACAACAAACACCACAACAACGAACTTTACAACAACAAACACCACAACAACGAACAATACAAAATCGAACAACACAACAACGAACTCCACAACAACGAACTTTACAACAACGAACACCTCAACAACGAACATTACAACAACGAAAATCACAAAAACGACCATTACAACAACGAACACCACTACAACGAACACTACAATAATTAACACTACAACAACGAACAATACAACATTGAACACTACAACTACGAACAAAACAACAACGAACACTTCAACAACGAACACTACAATAACGAACACCACAACAACGAACACCACAACAACGAACACTACAACAACGAACACCACAACAACGAAAACCACAACAACGAACATTAGAACAATGAACACTACAACAACGAACGTTATAAGAACGAACTCCACAACAAGAAATAATACAACAACGAACTCTTCAACAACATACACTACAACAACGAACACTACAACAACAAACACTACAACAACGAACGTTACAAAAATGAACACTACAAGAACGAACACTACAACAACGAACAGTACAACAACGAACACCACAACAACGAACATTACAACAACGAACACTACAACAACGAACACTACAACAACGAACTTTACAACAATGAACACTACAACAACGAACACTACAACAACGAACACTACAACAACGAACACTACAACAACGAACACTAAAACAACGAACACTACATCAACGAACACCACAACAACGAACATCTCAACAACGAACCTCTCAACAGCGAACATCTCAACAACGAACACTACAACAACGAACATCTCAACAACGAACATCTCAACAACGAACACTACAACAACGAACACTACAACAACGAACACTACCACAACGAACACCACAACAACGAACACTACAACAACGAACACTAAAACAACGAACACTACAACAACGAACATCTCAACGACGAACATCTCAACAACGCACACTACAACAACGAACACCAAAACAACGAACACTACAACAACGAACACTACAACAACGAACACTACCACAACGAACACGACAACAACGAACACTACAACAACGAACACTAAAACAACGAACACTACAACAACGAACACCAAAACAACGAACACTACAACAACGAACACTACAACAACGAACACCACAATAATGAACACTACAACAACGAACACCAAAACAACGAACACTACAACAACGAACACTACAACAACGAACACTACCACAACGAACACCACAACAACGAACACTACATAAACGAACACTAAAACAACGAACACTACAACAACGAATATCTCAACAACGAACACTACAACAATGAACACTACAACAACGAACACTAGAACAACGAACACCACAACAACGAACACCACAATAATGAACACTACAACAACGAACACTAGAACAACGAACACCACAACAACGAACATCTCAACAACGAACTCTACAACATCGAACATCTCAACAACAAACACCACAACAACGAACTTTACAACAACCAACATCTCAACAACGAACATCTCAACAACAAACACCACAACAACGAACTTTACAACAACCAACATCTCAACAACGAACATCTCAACAACGAACCTCTCAACAACGAACACTATAAACAAAAACACCACAACAACGAACATCACAACAACGAACACCACAACAACGAACATCTCAACAACGAACTCTACAACTACGAACATCTCAACAACAAACATCTCAACAACGCACACTACAACAACGAACACCAAAACAACGAACACCACAATAATGAACACTACAACATCGAACATTAGAACAACGAACACCACAACAACGAACACCACAATAATGAACACTACAACAACGAAAATCAGAACAACGAACACTTCAACAACGAACACTACAACAACGAACACTACAACTACGAACATCTCAACAACAAACACCACAACAACGAACTTTACAACAACGAACATCACAAAAACGAACATCTCAACAACGAACAAAACAAGACAATAATGAACACTACAACAACGAAAATCAGAACAACGAACACTACAACAACGAACACTACAACAACGAACATCACAACAACGACCATCACAAAAACGAACATCTCAACATCGAACACTACAACAACGAACACTAGAACAACGAACACCACAACAACGAACACCACAATAATGAACACTACAACAACGAACACTAGAACAACGAACACCACAACAACGAACACCAGAATAATGAACACTACAACAACGAAAATCAGAACAACGAACACTTCAACAACGAACACTACAACAACGAACACTACAACTACGAACATCTCAACAACAAACACCACAACAACGAACATTACAATAATTAAAACTACAACAACGAACAATACAACATTGAACACTACGACAACGAACAAAACAACAACGAACACTTCAACAACGAACACTACAACAATGAACACCACAACAACCAACACCACAACAACGAACACTACAACAACGAACACCACAACAACGAACACCACAACAACGAACACTACAACAACTAACATTACAACAACGAAAACTTCAACAACAAACACTACAACAACGACCACCACATCAACGAACACCACAACAACGAACATCTCAACAACGAACATCTCAACAACGAATATCTCAACAACGAACACTACAACAACGAAAATCACAACAACGAACATTACAACAACGACCACGACAACAACGAACATCTCAACAACGAACAATACAACAACGAACATCTCAACAAAGAATATATCAACAACGAACACTACAACAACGAACACTACCACAACGAACACCACAACAACGAACACTACAACAACGAACACTAAAGCAACGAACACTACAACAACGAACATCTCAACAACGAACATCTCAACAACGAACACTACAACAATGAACACTACAACAACGAACACCACAACAACGAACATCTCAACAACGAACACTACAACAACGAACATCACAACAACGACCATCACAAAAACGAACATCTCAACAACAAACATTTCAACAACGAACACTACAACAACGAACACTAGAACAACGAACACCACAACAACGAACACCACAATAATGAACACTACAACAACGAAAATCAGAACAACGAACACTTCAACAACGAACACTAAAACAACGAACACTACAACTACGAACATCTTAACAACAAACATCACAACAACGAACTTTACAACAACGAACATCTCAAAACCGAACCTCTCAACAACGAACACTATAAACAACGAACACCACAACAACGAACATCACAACAATGAACACCACAACAACGTACATCTCAACAACGAACTCTACAACTACGAACCTCTCAACAACAAACACCACAACAACGAACTTTACAACAACGAACATCTCAACAACGAACCTCTCAACAACGAACACTATAAACAACGAACACTATAAACAATGAACACCACAACAACGAACATTACAACAACGAACATCACAACAACGAACATCTCAACAACGAACTCTACAACTACGAACATCTCAACAACAAACACCACAACAACGAACTTTACAACAACGAACATCACAACAACCTACATCTCAACAACGAACAAGACAATAATGAACACTACAACAACGAAAATCAGAACAAAGAACACTACAACAACGAACACTACAACAACGAACATCACAACAACGACCATCACAAAAACGAACATCTCAACAACGAACATCTCAACAACGAACACTACAACAACGAACATCACAACAACGACCATCACAAAAACGAACATCTCAGCAACGAACATCTCAACAACGAACAATACAACAACGAACAATGGAACAAGAACACCACAGTAATGAACACTACAACAACGAAGAGTAGAACAACGAACACCACAACAACGAACACCACAATAATGAACAGTACAACAACGAAAATCAGAACAACGAACACTTCAACAATGAACACTACAACAACGAACACTACAACTACGAACATCTTAACAACAAACACTATAAACAACGAACACTATAAACAATGAACACTTTAAACAATGAACACCACAACAACGAACATCACAACAACGAACACCACAACAACGAACATCTCAACAACGAACTCTACAACTACGAACATCTCAACAACAAACACCACAACAACGAACTTTACAACAACGAACATCACAACAACGAACACTTCAACAATGAACACTACAACAACGAACACTACAACTACGAACATCTTAACAACGAACACTACAACAACGAACATCACAACAACGACCATCACAAAAACGAACATCTCAACAAAGAACACCACAATAATGAACACTACAACAACAAACACCACAACAACGAACAATTCAACAACGAACACCACAACAACGAAAACCACAACAACGAACTTTACAACAACGAACACCTCAACAACGAACATTACAACAACGAAAATCACAAAAACGACCATTACAACAACGAACACCACTACAACGAACACTAAAATAATTAAAACTACAACAACGAACAATACAACATTGAACACTACGACAACGAACAAAACAACAACGAACACTTCAACAACGAACACTACAACAATGAACACCACAACAACCAACACCACAACAACGAACACTACAACAACGAACACCACAACAACGAACACCACAACAACGAACACTACAACAACTAACATTACAACAACGAAAACTTCAACAACAAACACTACAACAACGACCACCACATCAACGAACACCACAACAACGAACATCTCAACAACGAACATCTCAACAACGAATATCTCAACAACGAACACTACAACAACGAAAATCACAACAACGAACATTACAACAACGACCACCACAACAACGAACATCTCAACAACGAACACTACAACAACGAACATCTCAACAACGAATATCTCAACAACGAACACTACAACAACGAACACTACAACAACGAACACCAAAACAACGAACACTACAACAACGAACATCTCAACAACGAACATCTCAACAACGAACACTACAACAATGAACACTACAACAACGAACACCACAACAACGAATATCTCAACAACGAACACTACAACAACGAACATCACAACAACGACCATCACAAAAACGAACATCTCAACAACAAACATCTCAACAACGAACACTACAACAACGAACACTAGAACAACGAACACCACAACAACGAACACCACAATAATGAACACTACAACAACGAACACTAGAAGAACGAACGCTTCAACAACGAACACCACAATAATGAACACTACAACAACGAAAATCAGAACAACGAACACTTCAACAACGAACACTACAACAACGAACACTACAACTACGAACATCTTAACAACAAACACCACAACAACGAACTTTACAACAACGAACATCTCAACAACGAACATCTCAAAACCGAACCTCTCAACAAGGAACACTATAAACAACGAACACCACAACAACGAACATCACAACAATGAACACCACAACAACGTACATCTCAACAACGAACTCTACAACTACGAACCTCTCAACAACAAACACCACAACAACGAACTTTACAACAACCAACATCTCAACAACGAACATCTCAACAACGAACCTCTCAACAACGAACACTATAAACAAAAACACCACAACAACGAACATCACAACAACGAACACCATAACAACGAACATCTCAACAACGAACTCTACAACTACGAACATCTCAACAACAAACATCTCAACAACGCACACTACAACAACGAACACCAAAACAACGAACACCACAATAATGAACACTACAACAACGAACATTAGAACAACGAACACCACAACAACGAACACCACAATAATGAACACTACAACAACGAAAATCAGAACAACGAACACTTCAACAACGAACACTACAACAACGAACACTACAACTACGAACATCTCAACAACAAACACCACAACAACGAACTTTACAACAACGAACATCACAACAACGAACATCTCAACAACGAACAAAACAAGACAATAATGAACACTACAACAACGAAAATCAGAACAACGAACACAACAACAACGAACACTACAACAACGAACATCACAACAACGACCATCACAAAAACGAACATCTCAACATCGAACACTACAACAACGAACACTAGAACAACGAACACCACAACAACGAACACCACAATAATGAACACTACAACAACGAACACTAGAACAACGAACACCACAACAACGAACACCACAATAATGAACACTACAACAACGAAAATCAGAACAACGAACACTTCAACAACGAACACTACAACAACGAACACTACAACTACGAACATCTCAACAACAAACACCACAACAACGAACATTACAATAATTAAAACTACAACAACGAACAATACAACATTGAACACTACGACAACGAACAAAACAACAACGAACACTTCAACAACGAACACTACAACAATGAACACCACAACAACCAACACCACAACAACGAACACTACAACAACGAACACCACAACAACGAACACCACAACAACGAACACTACAACAACTAACATTACAACAACGAAAACTTCAACAACAAACACTACAACAACGACCACCACATCAACGAACACCACAACAACGAACATCTCAACAACGAACATCTCAACAACGAATATCTCAACAACGAACACTACAACAACGAAAATCACAACAACGAACATTACAACAACGACCACCACAACAACGAACATCTCAACAACGAACACTACAACAACGAACATCTCAACAACGAATATCACAACAACGAACACTACAACAACGAACACTACAACAACGAACACCAAAACAACGAACAATACAACAATGAACACTACAACAACGAACACTACCACAACGAACACCACAACAACGAACACTACAACAACGAACACTAAAACAACGAACACTACAACAACGAACATCTCAACAACGAACATCTCAACAACGAACACTACAACAATGAACACTACAACAACGAACACCACAACAACGAACATCTCAACAACGAACACTACAACAACGAACATCACAACAACGACCATCACAAAAACGAACATCTCAACAACAAACATCTCAACAACGAACACTACAACAACGAACACTAGAACAACGAACACCACAACAACGAACACCACAATAATGAACACTACAACAACGAACACTAGAAGAACGAACGCTTCAACAACGAACACCACAATAATGAACACTACAACAACGAAAATCAGAACAACGAACACTTCAACAACGAACACTACAACAACGAACACTACAACTACGAACATCTTAACAACAAACACCACAACAACGAACTTTACAACAACGAACATCTCAACAATGAACATCTCAAAACCGAACCTCTCAACAACGAACACTATAAACAACGAACACCACAACAACGAACATCACAACAATGAACACCACAACAACGTACATCTCAACAACGAACTCTACAACTACGAACCTCTCAACAACAAACACCACAACAACGAACTTTACAACAACGAACATCTCAACAACGAACCTCTCAACAACGAACACTATAAACAGCGAACACTATAAACAATGAACACCACAACAACGAACATTACAACAACGAACATCACAACAACGAACATCTCAACAACGAACTCTACAACTACGAACATCTCAACAACAAACACCACAACAACGAACTTTACAACAACGAACATCACAACAACCTACATCTCAACAACGAACAAGACAATAATGAACACTACAACAACGAAAATCAGAACAACGAACACTACAACAACGAACACTACAACAACGAACATCACAACAACGACCATCACAAAAACGAACATCTCAACAACGAACATCTCAACAACGAACACTACAACAACGAACATCACAACAACGACCATCACAAAAACGAACATCTCAGCAACGAACATCTCAACAACGAACAATACAACAACGAACAATGGAACAACGAACACCACAGTAATGAACACTACAACAACGAACAGTAGAACAACGAACACCACAACAACGAACACCACAATAATGAACAGTACAACAACGAAAATCAGAACAACGAACACTTCAACAATGAACACTACAACAACGAACACTACAACTACGAACATCTTAACAACAAACACTATAAACAACGAACACTATAAACAATGAACACTTTAAACAATGAACACCACAACAACGAACATCACAACAACGAACACCACAACAACGAACATCTCAACAACGAACTCTACAACTACGAACATCTCAACAACAAACACCACAACAACGAACTTTACAACAACGAACATCACAACAACGAACACTTCAACAATGAACACTACAACAACGAACACTACAACTACGAACATCTTAACAACGAACACTACAACAACGAACATCACAACAACGACCATCACAAAAACGACCATCTCAACAAAGAACACCACAATAATGAACACTACAACAACAAACACCACAACAACGAACAATTCAACAACGAACACCACAACAACGAACTCCACAACAACGAACTTTACAACAACGAACACCTCAACAACGAACATTACAACAACGAAAATCACAAAAACGACAATTACAACAACGAACACCACTACAACGAACACTAAAATAATTAAAACTACAACAACGAACAATACAACATTGAACACTACGACAACGAACAAAACAACAACGAACACTTCAACAATGAACACTACAACAATGAACACCACAACAACCAACACCAGAACAACGAACACTACAACAACGAACACCACAACAACGAACACCACAACAACGAACACTACAACAACTAACATTACAACAACGAAAACTTCAACAACAAACACTACAACAACGACCACCACATCAACGAACACCACAACAACGAACATCTCAACAACGAACATCTCAACAACGAATATCTCAACAACGAACACTACAACAACGAAAATCACAACAACGAACATTACAACAACGACCACCACAACAACGAACATCTCAACAACGAACACTACAACAACGAACATCTCAACAACGAATATCTCAACAACGAACACTACAACAACGAACACTACAACAACGGACACCAAAACAACGAACACCACAATAATGAACACTACAACAACGAACACTAGAAGAACGAACGCTTCAACAACGAACACTACAACAATGAACACTACAACAACGAACACCACAACAACGAATATCTCAACAACGAACACTACAACAACGAACATCACAACAACGACCATCACAAAAACGAACATCTCAACAACAAACATCTCAACAACGAACACTACAACAACGAACACTAGAACAACGAACACCACAACAACGAACACCACAATAATGAACACTACAACAACGAACACTAGAAGAACGAACGCTTCAACAACGAACACCACAATAATGAACACTACAACAACGAACACTTCAACAACGAACACTACAACAACGAACACTACAACTACGAACATCTTAACAACAAACACCACAACAACGAACATCTCAACAACGAACATCTCAAAACCGAACCTCTCAACAAGGAACACTATAAACAACGAACACCACAACAACGAACATCACAACAATGAACACCACAACAACGTACATCTCAACAACGAACTCTACAACTACGAACCTCTCAACAACAAACACCACAACAACGAACTTTACAACAACGAACATCTCAACAACGAACCTCTCAACAACGAACACTATAAACAACGAACACTATAAACAATGAACAGCAACCAACGAACATTACAACAACGAACATCACAACAACGAACATCTCAACAACGAACTCTACAACTACGAACATCTCAACAACAAACACCACAACAACGAACTTTACAACAACGAACATCACAACAACCTACATCACAACAACGAACAAGACAATAATGAACACTACAACAACGAAAATCAGAACAACGAACACTACAACAACGAACACTACAACAACGAACATCACAACAACGACCATCACAAAAACGAACATCTCAACAACGAACACTACAACAACGAACACTAGAACAACGAACACCACAACAACGAACACCACAATAATGAACACTACAACAACGAACACTAGAACAACGAACACCACACCAACGAACACCACAATAATGAACACTACAACAACGAAAATCAGAACAACGAACACTTCAACAACGAACACTACAACAACGAACACTACAACTACGAACATCTCAACAACAAACACCACAACAACGAACTTTACAACAACGAACATCACAACAACGAACATCTCAACAAAGAACAAAACAATAATGAACACTACAACAACGAAAATCAGAACAACGAACACTGCAACAACGAACACTACAACAACGAACATCACAACAACGACCATCACAAAAACGAACATCTTAACATCGAACACTACAACAACGAACACTAGAACAACGAACACCACAACAACAAACTCCACAATAATGAACACTACAACAACGAACACTAGAACAACGAACAACACAACAACGAACATCTCAACAAAAAAACACCACAATAATGAACACTACAACAACGAAAATCAGAACAACGAACACTACAACAACGAACACTACAATAGCGAACACTACAACTACGAAAACCTTAACAACAAACACCACAACAACGAACACCACAACAACGAACAATACAACAACGAACACCACAACAACATACTCCACAACAACGAACTTTACAACAACGAACACCTCAACAACGAACATTACAACAACGAAAATCACAAAAACGACCATTACAACACCGAACACCACTACAACGAACACTACAATAATTAAAACTACAACAACGAACAATACAACATTAAACACTACAACAACGAACAAAACAACAACGAACACTTCAACAACGAACACTACAACAACGAACACCACAACAACGAACACCACAACCACGAACACTACAACAACGAACACCACAACAACGAACACCACAACAACGAACACTACAACAACTAACATTACAACAACGAACACTACAACAACAAACACTACAACAACGAACACCACATCAACGAACACCACAACAACGAACATCTCAACAACAAACATCTCAACAACGAATATCTCAATAACGAACACTACAACAACGAACATCACAACAACGAACATTGCAACAACGACCACCACAACAACGAACATCTCAACAACGATCCTCTCAACAACGAACATCTCAACAACGAACACTACAACAACGAACATCTCAACAACGAATATCTCAACAACGAACACTACAACAACGAACACTACAACAACGAACACCAAAACAACGAACAATACAACAACGAACACTACAACAACGAACACTACCACAACGAACACCACAACAACGAACACTACAACAACGAACACTAAAACAACGAACACTACAACAACGAACATCTCAACAACGAACATCTCAACAACGAACATTACAACAACGAACATCACAACAACGATCATCACAAAAATGAACATCTCAACAACAAACATCTCAACAACGAAAACTACAACAACGAACACTAGAACAACGATCACCACAACAACGAACACCACAATAATGAACACTACAACAACGAACATTAGAACAACGAACACCACAACAACGAACACCATAATAATGAACACTACAACAACGAAAATCAGAACAACGAACACTTCAACAATGAACACTACAACAACGAACACTACAACTATGAACATCTTAACAACAAACACCACAACAACGAACTTTACAACAACGAACATCTCAAAAACGAACCTCACAACAACGAACACTATAAACAATGAACACCACAACAACGAACATCACAACAATGAACACCACAACAACGAACATCTCAACAACGAACTCTACAACTACGAACTTCTCAACAACAAACACCACAACAACGAACTTTACAACAACGAACATCTCAACAACGAACCTCTCAACAACGAACACTACAACAACGAACACCACAACAACGAACATCACAACAACGAACACTACAACAACGAAAATCAGAACAACGAACACTACAACAACGAACACTACAACTACGAAAACCTTAACAACAAACACCACAACAACGAACTTTACAACAACAAACACCACAACAACGAACAATACAACAACGAACACCACAACAACGAACTCCACAACAACGAACTCTACAACTACGAACATCTCAACAACAAACACCACAACAACGAACTTTACAACAACGAACATCACAACAACCTACATCACAACAACCTACATCACAACAACGAACAAGACAATAATGAACACTACAACAACGAAAATCAGAACAACGAACACTAGAACAACGAACACCACAACAACGAACACCACAATAATGAACACTACAACAACGAAAATCAGAACAACGAACACTTCAACAACGAACACTACAACAACGAACACTACAACTACGAACATCTCAACAACAAACACCACAACAACGAACTTTACAACAACGAACATCACAACAACGAACATCTCAACAACGAACAAGACAATAATGAACACTACAACAACGAAAATCAGAACAACGAACACTACAACAACGAACACTACAACAACGAACATCACAACAACGACCATCACAAAAACGAACATCTTAACATCGAATACTACAACAACGAACACTAGAACAACGAACACCACAACAACGAACTCCACAATAATGAACACTACAACAACGAACACTAGAACAACGAACACCACAACAACGAACACCACAATAATGAACACTACAACAACGAAAATCAGAACAACGAACACTTCAACAACGAACACTACAACAACGAACACTACAACTACGAACATCTCAACAACAAACACCACAACAACGAACATTACAACAACGAACAACACAACAACGAACATCTCAACAAAAAAACACCACAATAATGAACACTACAACAACGAAAATCAGAACAACGAACACTACAACAACGAACACTACAACAGCGAACACTACAACTACGAAAACCTTAACAACAAACACCACAACAACGAACACCACAACAACGAACAATACAACAACGAACACCACAACAACATACTCCACAACAACGAACTTTACAACAACGAACACCTCAACAACGAACATTACAACAACGAAAATCACAAAAACGACCATTACAACAACGAACACCACTACAACGAACACTACAATAATTAAAACTACAACAACGAACAATACAACATTAAACACTACAATAATTAAAACTACAACAACGAACAATACAACATTAAACACTACAACAACGAACAAAACAACAACGAACACTTCAACAACGAACACTACAACAACGAACACCACAACAACGAACACCACAACCACGAACACTACAACAACGAACACCACAACAACGAACACCACAACAACGAACACTACAACAACAAACACTACAACAACGAACACCACATCAACGATCACCACAACAACGAACATCTCAACAACAAACATCTCAACAACGAATATCTCAATAACGAACACTACAACAACGAACATCACAACAACGAACATTGCAACAACGACCACCACAACAACGAACATCTCAACAACGATCCTCTCAACAACGAACATCTCAACAACGAACACTACAACAACGAACATCTCAACAACGAATATCTCAACAACGAACACTACAACAACGAACACCAAAACAACGAACAATACAACAACGAACACTACAACAACGAACACTACCACAACGAACACCACAACAACGAACACTACAACAACGAACACTAAAACAACGAACACTACAACAACGAACATCTCAACAACGAACATCTCAACAACGAACATTACAACAACGAACATCACAACAACGACCATCACAAAAATGAACATCTCAACAACAAACATCTCAACAACGAAAACTACAACAACGAACACTAGAACAACGAACACAACAACAACGAACACCACAATAATGAACACTACAACAACGAACATTAGAACAACGAACACCACAACAACGAACACCATAATAATGAACACTACAACAACGAAAATCAGAACAACGAACACTTCAACAATGAACACTACAACAACGAACACTACAACTACGAACATCTTAACAACAAACACCACAACAACGAACTTTACAACAACGAACATCTCAAAAACGAACCTCACAACAACGAACACCACAACAACGAACATCACAACAATGAACACCACAACAACGAACATCTCAACAACGAACTCTACAACTACGAACTTCTCAACAACAAACACCACAACAACGAACTTTACAACAACGAACATCTCAACAACGAACCTCTCAACAACGAACACTACAACAACGAACACCACAACAACGAACATCACAACAACGAACACTACAACAACGAAAATCAGAACAACGAACACTACAACAACAAACACTACAACTACGAAAACCTTAACAACAAACACCACAACAACGAACTTTACAACAACAAACACCACAACAACGAACAATACAACAACGAACACCACAACAACGAACTCCACAACAACGAACTTTACAACAACGAACACCTCAACAACGAACATTACAACAACGAAAATCACAAAAACGACCATTACAACAACGAACACCACTACAACGAACACTACAATAATTAACACTACAACAACGAACAATACAACATTGAACACTACAACTACGAACAAAACAACAACGAACACTTCAACAACGAACACTACAATAACGAACACCACAACAACGAACACCACAACAACGAACACTACAACAACGAACACCACAACAACGAAAACCACAACAACGAACATTAGAACAACGAACACTACAACAACGAACGTTATAAGAACGAACTCCACAACAAGAAATAATACAACAACGAACTCTTCAACAACATACACTACAACAACGAACACTACAACAACAAACACTACAACAACGAACGTTACAACAATGAACACTACAAGAACGAACACTACAACAACGAACAGTACAACAACGAACACCACAACAACGAACATTACAACAACGAACACTACAACAACGAACACTACAACAACGAACTTTACAACAATGAACACTACAACAACGAACACTACAACAACGAACACTACAACAACGAACACTACAACAACGAACACTAAAACAACGATCACTACATCAACGAACACCACAACAACGAACATCTCAACAACGAACCTCTCAACAGCGAACATCTCAACAACGAACACTACAACAACGAACATCTCAACAACGAACATCTCAACAACGAACACTACAACAACGAACACTACAACAACGAACACTACCACAACGAACACCACAACAACGAACACTACAACAACGAACACTAAAACAACGAACACTACAACAACGAACATCTCAACGACGAACATCTCAACAACGCACACTACAACAACGAACACCAAAACAACGAACACTACAACAACGAACACTACAACAACGAACACTACCACAACGAACACGACAACAACGAACACTACAACAACGAACACTAAAACAACGAACACTACAACAACGAACACCAAAACAACGAACACTACAACAACGAACACTACAACAACGAACACCACAATAATGAACACTACAACAACGAACACCAAAACAACGAACACTACAACAACGAACACTACAACAACGAACACTACCACAACGAACACCACAACAACGAACACTACAACAACGAACACTAAAACAACGAACACTACAACAACGAATATCTCAACAACGAACACTACAACAATGAACACTACAACAACGAACACTAGAACAACGAACACCACAACAACGAACACCACAATAATGAACACTACAACAACGAACACTAGAACAACGAACACCACAACAACGAACATCTCAACAACGAACTCTACAACTTCGAACATCTCAACAACAAACACCACAACAACGAACTTTACAACAACCAACATCTCAACAACGAACATCGAAACAACAAACACCACAACAATGAACTTTACAACAACCAACATCTCAACAACGAACATCTCAACAACGAACCTCTCAACAACGAACACTATAAACAAAAACACCACAACAACGAACACTATAAACAAAAACACCACAACAACGAACATCACAACAACGAACACCACAACAACGAACATCTGAACAACGAACTCTACAATTACGAACATCTCAACAACAAACATCTCAACAACGCACACTACAACAACGAACACCAAAACAACGAACACCACAATAATGAACACTACAACAACGAACATTAGAACAACGAACACCACAACAACGAACACCACAATAATGAACACTACAACAACGAAAATCAGAACAACGAACACTTCAACAACGAACACTACAACAACGAACACTACAACTACGAACATCTCAACAACAAACACCACAACAACGAACTTTACAACAACGAACATCACAACAACGAACATCTCAACAACGAACAAAACAAGACAATAATGAACACTACAACAACGAAAATCAGAACAACGAACACTACAACAACGAACACTACAACAACGAACATCACAACAACGACCATCACAAAAACGAACATCTCAACATCGAACACTACAACAACGAACACTAGAACAACGAACACCACAACAACGAACACCACAATAATGAACACTACAACAACGAACACTAGAACAACGAACACCACAACAACGAACACCACAATAATGAACACTACAACAACGAAAATCAGAACAACGAACACTTCAACAACGAACACTACAACAACGAACACTACAACTACGAACATCTCAACAACAAACACCACAACAACGAACATTACAACAACGAACAACACAACAACGAACATCTCAACAAAGAACACCACAATAATGAACACTACAACAACGAAAATCAGAACAACGAACACTACAACATCGAACACTACAACAGCGAACACTACAACTACGAAAACCTTAACAACAAACACCACAACAACGAACACCACAACAACGAACAATACAACAACGAACACCACAACAATATACTCCACAACAACGAACAATACAACAACGAACACCACAACAACATACTCCACAACAACGAACTTTACAAAAACGAACAACTCAACAACGAACATTACAACAACGAAAATCACAAAAACGACCATTACAACAACGAACACCACTACAACGAACACTACAATAATTAACACTACAACAACGAACAATACAACATTAAACACTACAACAACGAACAAAACAACAACGAACACTTCAACAACGAACACTACAACAACGAACACCACAACAACGAACACAACAACAACGAACACTACAACAAAGAACACCACAACAACGAAAACCACAACAACGAACATTAGAACAACGAACACTACAACAACGAACGTTATAAGAACGAACTCCACAACAAGAAATACTACAACAACGAACTCTTCAACAACATACACTACAACAACGAACGTTACAACAATGAACACTACAAGAACGAACACTACAACAACGAACAGTACAACAACGAGCACCACAACAACGAACATTACAACAACGAACACTACAACAACGAACTTTACAACAATGAACACTACAACAACGAACACTACAAGAACGAACACTACAGCAACGAACACTAAAACAACGAACACCACATCAACAAACACCACAACAACGAACATCTCAACAACGAACATCTCAACAACGAATATCTCAACAACGACCACCACAACAACGAACATCTCAACAACGAACCTCTCAACAGCGAACATCTCAACGACGAACACTACAACAACGAACATCTCAACAACGAACATCTCAACAACGAACACTACAACAACGAACACCACAACAACGAACACTACCACAACGAACACCACAACAACGAACACTACAACAACGAACACTAAAACAACGAACACTACAACAACGAACACTACAACAACGAACACTACCACAACGAACACGACAACAACGAACACTACAACAACGAACACTAAAACAACGAACACTACAACAACGAACACCAAAACAACGAACACTACAACAACGAACACTACAACAACGAACACCACAATAATGAACACTACAACAACGAACACCAAAACAACGAACACTACTACAACGAACACTACAACAACGAACACTACCACAACGAACACCACAACAACGAACACTACAACAACGAACACTAAAATAACGAACACTACAACAACGAATATCTCAACAACGAACACTACAACAATGAACACTACAACAACGAACACTAGAACAACGAACACCACAACAA
Source organism: Procambarus clarkii (assembly GCF_040958095.1). Classification (NCBI taxonomy): domain Eukaryota; kingdom Metazoa; phylum Arthropoda; class Malacostraca; order Decapoda; family Cambaridae; genus Procambarus; species Procambarus clarkii. The sequence continues at coordinate 3,154,113 of NC_091182.1, read as the reverse complement.
CGAACACCACAATAATGAACACTACTACAACGAACACTAGAACAACGAACACCACAACAACGAACATCTCAACAACGAACTCTACAACTACGAACATCTCAACAACAAACACCACAACAACGAACTTTACAACAACCAACATCTCAACAACGAACATCTCAACAACGAACCTCTCAACAACGAACACTATAAACAAAAACACCACAACAACGAACATCACAACAACGAACACCACAACAACGAACATCTCAACAACGAACTCTACAACTACAAACTTCTCAACAACAAACACCACAACAACGAACTTTACAACAACGAACATCTCAATAACGAACATCTCAACAACGAACCTCTCAACAACGAACACTACAACAATGAACACTACATCAACGAGCACCACAACAACGAACATCTCAACAACGTACACTACAACAACGAACACCACAAGAACGAACATCACAACAACGAACATCACAACAACGAAGATCTCAAAAACGAACACCACAATAATGAACACTACAACAACGAAAATCAGAACAACGAACACTACAACAACGAACACTACAACTACGAAAACCTTAACAACAAACACCACAACAACGAACTTTACAACAACGAACACCACAACAAAGAACAATACAACAACGAACACCACAACAACGAACTCCACAACAACGAACTTTACAACAACGAACTCCTCAACAACGAACATTACAACAACGAAAATCACATAAACGACCATTACAACAACGAACACCACTACAACGAACACTAAAACAACGAACACTACAACAACGAACATCTCAACAACGAACATCTCAACAATGAACACTACAACAATGAACACTACAACAACGAACACCACAACAACGAACACCACAACAACGAACACTACAAAAACGAACACCACAACAACGAACACCACAACAACGAACACTACAACAACGAACACTAAAACAACGATCACTACATCAACGAACACCACAACAACGAACATCTCAACAACGAACCTCTCAACAGCGAACATCTCAACAACGAACACTACAACAACGAACATCTCAACAACGAACATCTCAACAACGAACACTACAACAACGAACACTACAACAACGAACACTACCACAACGAACACCACAACAACGAACACTACAACAACGAACACTAAAACAACGAACACTACAACAACGAACATCTCAACGACGAACATCTCAACAATGCACACTACAACAACGAACACCAAAACAACGAACACTACAACAACGAACACTACAACAACGAACACTACCACAACGAACACGACAACAACGAACACTACAACAACGAACACTAAAACAACGAACACTACAACAACGAACACCAAAACAACGAACACTACAACAACGAACACTACAACAACGAACACCACAATAATGAACACTACAACAACGAACACCAAAACAACGAACACTACAACAACGAACACTACAACAACGAACACTACCACAACGAACACCACAACAACGAACACTACAACAACGAACACTAAAACAACGAACACTACAACAACGAATATCTCAACAACGAACACTACAACAATGAACACTACAACAACGAACACTAGAACAACGAACACCACAACAACGAACACCACAATAATGAACACTACAACAACGAACACTAGAACAACGAACACCACAACAACGAACATCTCAACAACGAACTCTACAACTTCGAACATCTCAACAACAAACACCACAACAACGAACTTTACAACAACCAACATCTCAACAACGAACATCGAAACAACAAACACCACAACAACGAACTTTACAACAACCAACATCTCAACAACGAACATCTCAACAACGAACCTCTCAACAACGAACACTATAAACAAAAACACCACAACAACGAACACTATAAACAAAAACACCACAACAACGAACATCACAACAACGAACACCACAACAACGAACATCTCAACAACGAACTCTACAATTACGAACATCTCAACAACAAACATCTCAACAACGCACACTACAACAACGAACACCAAAACAACGAACACCACAATAATGAACACTACAACAACGAACATTAGAACAACGAACACCACAACAACGAACACCACAATAATGAACACTACAACAACGAAAATCAGAACAACGAACACTTCAACAACGAACACTACAACAACGAACACTACAACTACGAACATCTCAACAACAAACACCACAACAACGAACTTTACAACAACGAACATCACAACAACGAACATCTCAACAACGAACAAAACAAGACAATAATGAACACTACAACAACGAAAATCAGAACAACGAACACTACAACAACGAACACTACAACAACGAACATCACAACAACGACCATCACAAAAACGAACATCTCAACATCGAACACTACAACAACGAACACTAGAACAACGAACACCACAACAACGAACACCACAATAATGAACACTACAACAACGAACACTAGAACAACGAACACCACAACAACGAACACCACAATAATGAACACTACAACAACGAAAATCAGAACAACGAACACTTCAACAACGAACACTACAACAACGAACACTACAACTACGAACATCTCAACAACAAACACCACAACAACGAACATTACAACAACGAACAACACAACAACGAACATCTCAACAAAGAACACCACAATAATGAACACTACAACAACGAAAATCAGAACAACGAACACTACAACATCGAACACTACAACAGCGAACACTACAACGACGAAAACCTTAACAACAAACACCACAACAACGAACACCACAACAACGAACAATACAACAACGAACACCACAACAATATACTCCACAACAACGAACAATACAACAACGAACACCACAACAACATACTCCACAACAACGAACTTTACAAAAACGAACAACTCAACAACGAACATTACAACAACGAAAATCACAAAAACGACCATTACAACAACGAACACCACTACAACGAACACTACAATAATTAACACTACAACAACGAACAATACAACATTAAACACTACAACAACGAACAAAACAACAACGAACACTTCAACAACGAACACTACAACAACGAACACCACAACAACGAACACAACAACAACGAACACTACAACAAAGAACACCACAACAACGAAAACCACAACAACGAACATTAGAACAACGAACACTACAACAACGAACGTTATAAGAACGAACTCCACAACAAGAAATACTACAACAACGAACTCTTCAACAACATACACTACAACAACGAACGTTACAACAATGAACACTACAAGAACGAACACTACAACAACGAACAGTACAACAACGAGCACCACAACAACGAACATTACAACACCGAACACTACAACAACGAACTTTACAACAATGAACACTACAACAACGAACACTACAAGAACGAACACTACAGCAACGAACACTAAAACAACGAACACCACATCAACAAACACCACAACAACGAACATCTCAACAACGAACATCTCAACAACGAATATCTCAACAACGACCACCACAACAACGAACATCTCAACAACGAACCTCTCAACAGCGAGCATCTCAACGACGAACACTACAACAACGAACATCTCAACAACGAACATCTCAACAACGAACACTACAACAACGAACACCACAACAACGAACACTACCACAACGAACACCACAACAACGAACACTACAACAACGAACACTAAAACAACGAACACTACAACAACGAACACTACAACAACGAACACTACCACAACGAACACGACAACAACGAACACTACAACAACGAACACTAAAACAACGAACACTACAACAACGAACACCAAAACAACGAACACTACAACAACGAACACTACAACAACGAACACCACAATAATGAACACTACAACAACGAACACCAAAACAACGAACACTACTACAACGAACACTACAACAACGAACACTACCACAACGAACACCACAACAACGAACACTACAACAACGAACACTAAAATAACGAACACTACAACAACGAATATCTCAACAACGAACACTACAACAACGAACACTACAACAACGAACACTAGAACAACGAACACCACAACAACGAACACCACAATAATGAACACTACTACAACGAACACTAGAACAACGAACACCACAACAACGAACATCTCAACAACGAACTCTACAACTACGAACATCTCAACAACAAACACCACAACAACGAACTTTACAACAACCAACATCTCAACAACGAACATCTCAACAACGAACCTCTCAACAACGAACACTATAAACAAAAACACCACAACAACGAACATCACAACAACGAACACCACAACAACGAACATCTCAACAACGAACTCTACAACTACAAACTTCTCAACAACAAACACCACAACAACGAACTTTACAACAACGAACATCTCAATAACGAACATCTCAACAACGAACCTCTCAACAACGAACACTACAACAATGAACACTACATCAACGAGCACCACAACAACGAACATCTCAACAACGTACACTACAACAACGAACACCACAAGAACGAACATCACAACAACGAACATCACAACAACGAAGATCTCAAAAACGAACACCACAATAATGAACACTACAACAACGAAAATCAGAACAACGAACACTACAACTACGAAAACCTTAACAACAAACACCACAACAACGAACTTTACAACAACGAACACCACAACAAAGAACAATACAACAACGAACACCACAACAACGAACTCCACAACAACGAACTTTACAACAACGAACTCCTCAACAACGAACATTACAACAACGAAAATCACATAAACGACCATTACAACAACGAACACCACTACAACGAACACTAAAACAACGAACACTACAACAACGAACATCTCAACAACGAACATCTCAACAATGAACACTACAACAATGAACACTACAACAACGAACACCACAACAACGAACACCACAACAACGAACACTACAAAAACGAACACCACAACAACGAACACCACAACAACGAACACTACAACAACGAACACCACAACAACCAAATTTACAACAATGAACACTACAACAACTAACATTACAACAACGAACACTACAACAAAAAACACTACAACAACGGACGCTACAACAACGAACACCACAACAACGAACATTAGAGCAACGAACACTACAACAACGAACGTTATAATACCGAACTTAACAACAAGGAACACTACAACAACGAACACTACAACAACATACACTACAACAACGAACACTACAACAACAAACACTACAACAACGAACATTACAACAATGAACACTACAACAACGAAAACTACAACAACGAACAGTACAACAACGAACACCACAACAACGAACATTACAACAACGAACACTACAACAACGAACACTACAACAACGAACACTACAACAACGAACTTTACAACAATGAACACTACAACAACGAACACTACAACAACGAACACTACAACAACGAACACTACAACAACGAACACCACATCAACGAACACCACAACAACGAACATCTCAACAACGAACATCTCAACAACGAATATCTCAACAACGAACACTACAACAACGAACATCACAACAACGGACATTACAACAACGACCAAAACAACAACGAACATCTCAGCAACGAACCTCTCAACTACGAACATCTCTACAACGAACACTACAACAACGAACATCTCAACAACGAACATCTACACAACGAACACTACAACAACGAACACTACAAAAACGAACACCAAAACAACGAACACTACAACAACGAACACTAAAACAACGAACACTACAACAACGAACATCTCAACAACGAACATCTCAACAATGAACACTACAACAATGAACACTAAAACAACGAACACCACAACAACGAACATCTCAACAACGAACACTACAACAACGAACATCACAACAACGACCATCACAAAAACGAACCTCTCAACAACGAACATCTCAACAACGAACATTACAACAATGAACACTAGAACAACGAACACCACAACAACGAACACCACAATAATGAACACTACAACAACGAACACCACAATAATGAACACTACAACAACGAACACTAAAACAACGAACACCACAGTAACGAACACCACAATAAAGAACACTACAACAACGAAAATCAGAACAACGAACACTTCAACAACGAACACTACAACAACGAACACTACAACTACGAACATCTCAACAACAAACACCACAACAACGAACTTTACAACAACGAACAACACAACAACGAACATCTCAACAAAGAACACCACAATAATGTACACTACAACAACGAAAATCAGAACAACGAACACTACAACAACGAACACTACAACAGCGAACACTACAACTACGAAAACCTTAACAACAAACACCACAACAACGAACATCTCAACAACGAACATCTCAACAACGAACACTACAACAACGAACACCACAACAACGAACACTACCACAACGAACACCACAACAACGACCACTACAACAACGAACACTAAAACAACGAACACTACAACAACGAACACTACAACAACGAACACTACCACAACGAACACGACAACAACGAACACTACAACAACGAACACTAAAACAACGAACACTACAACAACGAACACCAAAACAACGAACACTACAACAACGAACACTACAACAACGAACACCACAATTATGAACACTACAACAACGAACACCAAAACAACGAACACTACTACAACGAACACTACAACAATGAACACTACCACAACGAACACCACAACAACGAACACTACAACAACGAACACTAAAATAACGAACACTACAACAACGAATATCTCAACAACGAACACTACAACAATGAACACTACAACAACGAACACTAGAACAACGAACACCACAACAACGAACACCACAATAATGAACACTACTACAACGAGCACTAGAACAACGAACACCACAACAACGAACATCTCAACAACGAACTCTACAACTATGAACATCTCAACAACAAACACCACAACAACGAACTTTACAACAACCAACATCTCAACAACGAACATCTCAACAACGAACCTCTCAACAACGAACACTATAAACAAAAACACCACAACAACGAACATCACAACAACGAACACCACAACAACGAACATCTCAACAACGAACTCTACAACTACAAACTTCTCAACAACAAACACCACAACAACGAACTTTACAACAACGAACATCTCAATAACGAACATCTCAACAACGAACCTCTCAACAACGAACACTACAACAATGAACACTACATCAACGAGCACCACAACAACGAACATCTCAACAACGAACACTACAACAACGAACACCACAAGAACGAACATCACAACAACGAACATCACAACAACGAAGATCTCAAAAACGAACACCACAATAATGAACACTACAACAACGAAAATCAGAACAACGAACACTACAACAACGAACACTACAACTACGAAAACCTTAACAACAAACACCACAACAACGAACTTTACAACAACGAACACCACAACAAAGAACAATACAACAACGAACACCACAACAACGAACTCCACAAACAACGAACTTTACAACAACGAACTCCTCAACAACGAACATTACAACAACGAAAATCACATAAACGACCATTACAACAACGAACACCACTACAACGAACACTAAAACAACGAACACTACAACAACGAACATCTCAACAACGAACATCTCAACAATGAACACTACAACAATGAACACTACAACAACGAACACCACAACAACGAACACCACAACAACGAACACTACAAAAACGAACACCACAACAACGAACACCACAACAACGAACACTACAACAACGAACACCACAACAACAAAATTTACAACAATGAACACTACAACAACTAACATTACAACAACGAACACTACAACAACGAACACTACAACAACGGACGCTACAACAACGAACACCACAACAACGAACATTAGAGCAACGAACACTACAACAACGAACGTTATAATAACGAACTTAACAACAAAGAACACTACAACAACGAACACTACAACAACATACACTACAACAACGAACACTACAACAACAAACACTACAACAACGAACATTACAACAATGAACACTACAACAACGAACACTACAACAACGAACAGTACAACAACGAACACCACAACAACGAACATTACAACAACGAACACTACAACAACGAACACTACAACAACGAACACTACAACAACGAACTTTACAACAATGAACACTACAACAACGAACACTACAACAACGAACACTACAACAACGAACACTACAACAAGGAACACCACATCAACGAACACCACAACAACGAACATCTCAACAACGAACATCTCAACAACGAATATCTCAACAACGAACACTACAACAACGAACATCACAACAACGGACATTACAACAACGACCAAAACAACAACGAACATCTCAGCAACGAACCTCTCAACTACGAACATCTCAACAACGAACACTACAACAACGAACATCTCAACAACGAACATCTACACAACGAACACTACAACAACGAACACTACAAAAACGAACACCAAAACAACGAACACTACAACAACGAACACTACCACAACGAACACCACAACAACGAACACTACAACAACAAACACCACAACAACATACTCCACACATCGAACACTACAACAACTAACATTACAACAACGAAAACTACAACAACAAACACTACAACAACGAACACCACATCAACAAACACCACAACAACGAACATCTCAACAACGAACATCTCAACAACGAATATCTCAACAACGAACACTACAAAAACGAAAATCACAACAACGAACAATACAACAACGACCACCACAACAACGAACATCTCAACAACGAATATCTCAACAACGAACACTACAACAACGAACACTACAATAACGAACACCAAAACAACGAACAATACAACAACGAACACTACAACAACGAACACTACCACAACGAACACCACAACAACGAACACTACAACAACGAACACTAAAACAACGAACACTACAACAACGAACATCTCAACAACGAACATCTCAACAACGAACACTACAACAATGAACACTACAACAACGAACACCACAACAACGAACATGTCAACAACGAACAATACAACAACGAACATCACAACAACGACCATCACAAAAACGAACATCTCAACAGCAAACATCTCAACAACAAACACTACAACAACGAACACTAGAACAACGAACACCACAACAACGAACACCACAGTAATGAACACTACAACAACGAACACTAGAAGAACGAACACTTCAACAACAAACACCACAATAATGAACACTACAACAACGAAAATCAGAACAACGACACTTCAACAACGAACACTACAACAACGAACACTACAACTACGAACATCTTAACAACAAACACCACAACAACGAACTTTACAACAACGAAGATCTCAACAACGAACATCTCAAAAACCGAACCTCTCAACAACGAACACTATAAACAACGAACACCACAACAACGAACATCACAACAATGAACATCACAACAACGAACATCTCAACAACGAACTCTACAACTACGAACCTCTCAACAACAAACACCACAACAACGAACTTTACAACAACGAACATCTCAACAACGAACCTCTCAACAACGAACACTATAAACAATGAACACCACAACACACGAACATCACAACAACGAACATCATAACAACGAACATCTCAACAACGAACTCTACAACTACGAACATCTCAACAACAAACACCACAACAACGAACTTTACAACAACGAACATCACAACAACGAACATCTCAACAACGAACAAGACAATAATGAACACTACAACAACGAAAATCAGAACAACGAACACTACAAGAACGAACACTACAACAACGAACATCACAACAACGACCATCATAAAAACGAACATCTCAACAACGAACACTACAACAACGAACACTAGAACAACGAACACACAAACAACGAACACCACAATAATGAACACTACAACAACGAACACTAGAACAACGAACACCACAACAACGAACACCACAATAATGAACACTACAACAACGAAAATCAGAACAACGAACACTTCAACAACGAACATCTCAACAACGAACTCTACAACTACGAACATCTCAACAACAAACACCACAACAACGAACTTTACAACAACGAACATCACAACAACGAACATCTCAACAACGAACAAGACAATAATGAACACTACAACAACGAAAATCAGAACAACGAACACTACAAGAACGAAACACTACAACAACGAACATCACAACAACGACCATCATAAAACGAACATCTCAACAACGAACACTACAACACGAACCTAGAACAACGAACACCACAACAACGAACACCACAATAATGAACACTACAACAACGAACACTAGAACAACGAACACCACAACAACGAACACCACAATAATGAACACTACAACAACGAAAATCAGAACAACGAACACTTCAACAACGAACACTACAACAACGAACACTACAACTACGAACATCTCAACAACAAACACCACAACAACGAACTTTACAACAACGAGCAACACAACAACGAACATCTCAACAAAGAACACCACAATAATGAACACTACAACAACGAAAATCAGAACAACGAACACTACAACAACGAACACTACAACAGCGACCACTACAACTACGACAACCTTAACACACAAACACCACAACAACGAACACCACAACAACGAACAATACAACAACGAACACCAACAACAACATACTCCAAAACAACGAACTTTACAACAACGAACACCTCAACAACGAACATTACAACAACGAAAATCACAAAAACGACCATTACAACAACAAACACCACTACAACGAACACTACAATAATTAACACTACAACAACGAACAATACAACATTATACACTACAACAACGAACAAAACAACAAACGAACACTTCAACAACGAACACTACAACAACGAACACCACAACAACGAACACCAAAACAACGAACACTACAACAACGAACACCACAACAACGAACACCACAACAACGAACACTACAACAACTAACATTACAACAACGAAAACTACAACAACAAACACTACAACAACGAACACCACATCAACGAACACCACAACAACGAACATTTCAACAACGAACACCTCAACAACGAATATCTCGACAACGAACACTACAACAACTAACATCACAACAACAAACATTGCAACAACGACCACCACAACAACGAACATCTCAACAACGATCCTCACAACAACGAACATCTCAACAACGAACACTACAACAACGAACATCTCAACAACGAATATCTCAACAACGAACCACTACAACAACGAACACTACAACAACGAACACTACAACAACGAACATCTCAACAACGAACACTACAACAACGAACATCACAACAACGACCATCACAAAAAACGAACATTTCAACAACAAACACCACAACAACGAACTTTACAATAACGAACATCTCAATAACGAACATCTCAACAACGAACCTCTCAACAACGAACACTACAACAATGAACACTACATCAACGAGCACCACAACAACGAAACATCTCAACAACGTACACTACAACAACGAACACCACAAGAACGAACATCACAACAACGAACATCACAACAACGAAGATCTCAAAAACGAACACCACAATAATGAACACTACAACAACGAAAATCAGAACAACGAACACTACAACAACGAACACTACAACTACGAAAACCTTAACAACAAACACCACAACAACGAACTTTACAACAACGAACACCACAACAAAGACAATACAACAACGAACACCACAACAACGAACTCCACAACAACGAACTTTACAACAACGAACTCCTCAACAACGAACATTACAACAACGAAAAATCACATAAACGACCATTACAACAACGAACACCACTACAACGAACACTAAAACAACGAACACTACAACAACGAACATCTCAACAACGAACATCTCAACAATGAACACTACAATAATGAACACTACAACAACGAACACCACAACAACGAACACCACAACAACGAACACTACAAAACGAACACCACAACAACGAACACCACAACAACGAACACTACAACAACGAACACCACAACAACCAAATTTACAACAATGAACACTACAACAACTAACATTACAACAACGAACACTACAACAACAAACACTACAACAACGGACGCTACAACAACGAACACCACAACAACGAACATTAGAGCAACGAACACTACAACCACGAACGTTATAATAACGAACTTAACAACAAGGAACACTACAACAACGAACACTACAACACAATACACTACAACAACGAACACTACAACAACAACACTACAACAACGAAACATTACAACAATGAACACTACAACAACGAACACTACAACAACGAACAGTATAACAACGAACACCACAACAACGAACATTACAACAACGAACACTACAACAACGAACACTACAACAACGAACACCTCAACAACGAACATTACAACAACGAAAATCACAAAAACGACCATTACAACAACAAACACCACTACAACGAACACTACAATAATTAACACTACAACAACGAACAATACAACATTATACACTACAACAACGAACAAAACAACAACGAACACTTCAACAACGAACACTACAACAACGAACACCACAACAACGAACACCAAAACAACGAACACTACAACAACGAACACCACAACAACGAACACCACAACAACGAACACTACAACAACTAACATTACAACAACGAAAACTACAACAACAAACACTACAACAACGAACACCACATCAACGAACACCACAACAACGAACATTTCAACAACGAACACCTCAACAACGAATATCTCGACAACGAACACTACAACAACTAACATCACAACAACAAACATTGCAACAACGACCACCACAACAACGAACATCTCAACAACGATCCTCACAACAACGAACATCTCAACAACGAACACTACAACAACGAACATCTCACAACGAATATCTCAACAACGAACACTACAACAACGAACACTACAACAACGAACACTACAACAACGAACATCTCACAACGAACACTACAACAACGAACATCACAACAACGACCATCACAAAAACGAACAATTTCAACAACAAACATCACAACAACGAACTTTACAACAACGAACATCTCAATAACGAACATCTCAACAACGAACCTCTCAACAACGAACACTACAACAATGAACACTACATCAACGAGCACCACAACAACGAACATCTCAACAACGTACACTACAACAACGAACACCACAAGAACGAACATCACAACAACGAACATCACAACAACGAAGATCTCAAAAACGAACACCACAATAATGAACACTACAACAACGAAAATCAGAACAACGAACACTACAACAACGAACACTACAACTACGAAAACCTTAACAACAAACACCACAACAACGAACTTTACAACAACGAAACCACAACAAAGAACAATACAACAACGAACACCACAACAACGAACTCCACAACAACGAACTTTACAACAACGAACTCCTCAACAACGAACATTACAACAACGAAAATCACATAAACGACCATTACAACAACGAACACCACTACAACGAACACTAAAACAACGAACACTACAACAACGAACATCTCAACAACGAACATCTCAACAATGAACACTACAACAATGAACACTACAACAACGAACACCACAACAACGAACACCACAACAACGAACACTACAAAAACGAACACCACAACAACGAAACACCACAACAACGAACACTACAACAACGAACACCACAACAACCAAATTTACAACAATGAACACTACAACAACTAACATTACAACAACGAACACTACAACAACAAACACTACAACAACGGACGCTACAACAACGAACACCACAACAACGAACATTAGAGCAACGAACACTACAACACACGAACGTTATAATAACGAACTTAACAACAAGGAACACTACAACAACGAACACTACAACAACATACACTACAACAACGAACACTACAACAACAAACACTACAACAACGAACATTACAACAATGAACACTACAACAACGAACACTACAACAACGAACAGTACAACAACGAACACCACAACAACGAACATTACAACAACGAACACTACAACAACGAACACTACAACACGAACACTACAAACGAACTTTACAACAATGAACACTACAACAACGAACACTACAACAACGAACACTACAACAACGAACACTACAACAACGAACACCACATCAACGAACACCACAACAACGAACATCTCAACAACGAACATCTCAACAACGAATATCTCAACAACGAACACTACAACAACGAACATCACAACAACGGACATTACAACAACGACCAAAACAACAACGAACATCTCAGCAACGAACCTCTCAACTACGAACATCTCTACAACGACACTACAACAACGAACATCTCAACAACGAACATCTACACAACGAACACTACAACAACGAACATCTCAACACGAACATCTACACAACGAACACTACAAAAACGAACACCAAAACAACGAACACTACAACAACGAACACTACCACAACGAACACCACAAGAACGAACACTACAACAACGAACACTAAAACAACGAACACTACAACAACGAACATCTCAACAACGAACATCTCAACAATGAACACTACAACAATGAACACTAAAACAACGAACACCACAACAACGAACATCTCAACAACGAACACTACAACAACGAACATCACAACAACGACCATCACAAAAACGAACCTCTCAACAACGAACATCTCAACAACGAACATTACAACAACGACACTAGAACACGAACACCACAACAACGAACACCACAATAATGAACACTACAACAACGAACACCACAATAATGAACACTACAACAACGAACACTAAAACAACGAACACCACAGTAACGAACACCACAATAAAGAACACTACAACAACGAAAATCAGAACAACGAACACTTCAACAACGAACACTACAACAACGAACACTAGACACTACAAGAACATCTCAACAACAAACACCACAACAACGAACTTTACAACAACGAACAACACAACAACGAACATCTCAACAAAGAACACCACAATAATGTACACTACAACAACGAAAATCAGAACAACGAACACACACAACGAACACTACAACAGCGAACACTACAACTACGAAAACCTTAACAACAAACACCACAACAACGAACTTTACAACAACGAACATCACAACAACGAACATCTCAACAACGAACAAGACAATAATGAACACTACAACAACGAAAATCAGAACAACGAACACTACAAGAACGAACACTACAACAACGAACATCACAACAACGACCATCATAAAACGAACATCTCAACAACGAACACTACAACAACGAACACTAGAACAACGAACACCACAACAACGAACACCACAATAATGAACACTACAACAACGAACACTACAACAACGAACACCACAACAACGAACACCACAATAATGACACTACAACAACGAAAATCAGAACAACGAACTTCAACAACGAACACTACAACAACGAACTCTACAACTACGAACATCTCCACAACAAACACCACAACAAGCGAACTTTACAACAACGAACATCACAACAACGAACATCTCAACAACGAACAAGACAATAATGAACACTACAACAACGAAAATCAGAACAACGAACACTACAACAACTAAACACTACAACAACGAACATCACAACAACGACCATCACAAGAACGAACATCTCAACATCGAAACACTACAACAACGAACACTAGAACAACGAACACCACAACAACGAACACCACAATAATGAACACTACAACAACGAACACTAGAACAACGAACACCACAACAACGAACACCACAATAATGAACACTACAACAACGAAAATCAGAACAACGAACACTTCAACAACGAACACTACAACAACGAACACTACAAACTACGAACATCTCAACAACAAACACCACAACAACGAAACTTTACAACAACGAACAACACAACAACGAACATCTCAACAAAGAACACCACAATAATGAACACTACAACAACGAAAATCAGAACAACGAACACTACAACAACGAACACTACAACAGCGACCCACTACAACTACGAAAACCTTAACAACAAACACCACAACAACGAACACCACAACAACGAACAATACAACAACGAACACCACAACAACATACTCCAAAACAACGAACTTTACAACAACGAACACCTCAACAACGAACATTACAACAACGAAAATCACAAAAACGACCATTACAACAACAAACACCACTACAACGAACACTACAATAATTAACACTACAACAACGAACAATACAACATTATACACTACAACAACGAACAAAACAACAACGAACACTTCAACAACGAACACTACAACAACGAACACCACAACAACGAACACCAAAACAACGAACACTACAACAACGAACACCACAACAACGAACACCACAACAACGAACACTACAACAACTAACATTACAACAACGAAAACTACAACAACAACACTACAACAACGAACACCACTCAACGAACACCACAACAACGAACATTTCAACAACGAACACCTCAACAACGAATATCTCGACAACGAACACTACAACAACTAACATCACAACAACAACATTGCAACAACGACCACCACAACAACGAACATCTCAACAACGATCCTCACAACAACGAACATCTCAACAACGAACACTACAACAACGAACATCTCAACAACGAATATCTCAACAACGAACACTACAACAACGAACACTACAACAACGAACACTACAACAACGAACATCTCAACAACGAACACTACAACAACGAACATCACAACAACGACCATCACAAAAACGAACATTTCAACAACAAACACCACAACAACGAACTTTACAATAACGAACATCTCAATAACGAACATCTCAACAACGAACCTCTCAACAACGAACACTACAACAATGAACACTACATCAACGAGCACCACAACAACGACATCTCAACAACGTACACTACAACAACGAACACCACAAGAACGAACATCACAACAACGAACATCACAACAACGAAGATCTCAAAAACGAACACCACAATAATGAACACTACAACAACGAAAATCAGAACAACGAACACTACACAACGAACACTACAACTACGAAAACCTTAACAACAAACACCACAACAACGAACTTTACAACAACGAACACCACAACAAAGAACAATACAACAACGAACACCACAACAACGAACTCCACAACAACGAACTTTACAACAACGAACTCCTCAACAACGAACATTACAACAACGAAAATCACATAAACGACCATTACAACAACGAACACCACTACAACGAACACTAAAACAACGAACACTACAACAACGAACATCTCAACAACGAACATCTCAACAATGAACACTACAACAATGAACACTACAACAACGAACACCACAACAACGAACACCACAACAACGAACACTACAAAAACGAACACCACAACAACGAACACCACAACAACGAACACTACAACAACGAACACCACAACAACCAACTTTACAACAATGAACACTACAACAACTAACATTACAACAACGAACACTACAACAACAAACACTACAACAACGGACGCTACAACAACGAACACCACAACAACGAACATTAGAGCAACGAACACTACAACAACGAACGTTATAATAACGAACTTAACAACAAGGAACACTACAACAACGAACACTACAACAACATACACTACAACAACGAACACTACAACAACAAACACTACAACAACGAACATTACAACAATGAACACTACAACAACGAACACTACAACAACGAACAGTACAACAACGAACACCACAACAACGAACATTACAACAACGAACACTACAACAACGAACACTACAACAACGAACACCTCAACAACGAACATTACAACAACGAAAATCACTAAAACGACCATTACAACAACAAACACCACTACAACGAACACTACAATAATTAACACTACAACAACGAACAATACAACATTATACACTACAACAACGAACAAAACAACAACGAACACTTCAACAACGAACACTACAACAACGAACACCACAACAACGAACACCAAAACAACGAACACTACAACAACGAACACCACAACAACGAACACCACAACGAACACTACAACAACTAACATTACAACAACGAAAACTACAACAACAAACACTACAACAACGAACACCACATCAACGAACACCACAACAACGAACATTTCAACAACGAACACCTCAACAACGAATATCTCGACAACGAACACTACAACAACTAACATCACAACAACAAACATTGCAACAACGACCACCACAACAACGAACATCTCAACAACGATCCTCACAACAACGAACATCTCAACAACGAACACTACAACAACGAACATCTCAACAACGAATATCCAACAACGAACACTACAACAACGAACACTACAACAACGAACACTACAACAACGAACATCTCAACAACGAACACTACAACAACGAACATCACAACAACGACCATCACAAAAACGAACATTTCAACAACAAACACCACAACAACGAACTTTACAACAACGAACATCTCAATAACGAACATCTCAACAACGAACCTCTCAACAACGAACACTACAACAATGAACACTACATCAACGAGCACCACAACAACGAACATCTAAACAACGTTCACTACAACAACGAACACCACAAGAACGAACATCACAACACGAACATCACAACAACGAAGATCTCAAAAACGAACACCACAATAATGAACACTACAACAACGAAAATCAGAACAACGAACACTACAACTACGAAAACCTTAACAACAAACACCACAACAACGAACTTTACAACAAACGAACA
Organism: Procambarus clarkii; assembly: GCF_040958095.1. Lineage (NCBI taxonomy): Eukaryota > Metazoa > Arthropoda > Malacostraca > Decapoda > Cambaridae > Procambarus > Procambarus clarkii. Next base: position 3,135,194 of record NC_091182.1, on the reverse strand, counting down.
CCACAACAAAGAACAATACAACAACGAACACCACAACAACGAACTCCACAACAACGAACTTTACAACAACGACTCCTCAACAACGAACATTACAACAACGAAAATCAAATAAACGACCATTACAACAACGAACACCACTACAACGAACACTAAAACAACGAACACTACAACAACGAACATCTCAACAACGAACATCTCAACAATGAACACTACAACAATGAACACTACAACAACGAACACCACAACAACGAACACCACAACAACGAACACTACAAAAACGAACACCACAACAACGAACACCACAACAACGAACACTACAACAACGAACACCACAACAACCAAATTTACAACAATGAACACTACAACAACTAACATTACAACAACGAACACTACAACAACAAACACTACAACAACGGACGCTACAACAACGAACACCACAACAACGAACATTAGAGCAACGAACACTACAACAACGAACGTTATAATAACGAACTTAACAACAAGGAACACTACAACAACGAACACTACAACAACATACACTACAACAACGAACACTACAACAACAAACACTACAACAACGAACATTACAACAATGAACACTACAACAACGAACACTACACAACGAACAGTACAACAACGAACACCACAACAACGAACATTACAACAACGAACACTACAACAACGAACACTACAACAACGAACACCTCAAACAACGAACATTACAACAACGAAAATCACAAAAACGACCATTACAACAACAAACACCACTACAACGAACACTACAATAATTAACACTACAACAACGAACAATACAACATTATACACTACAACAACGAACAAAACAACAACGAACACTTCAACAACGAACACTACAACAACGAACACCACAACAACGAACACCAAAACAACGAACACTACAACAACGAACACCACAACAACGAACACCACAACAACGAACACTACAACAACTAACATTACAACAACGAAAACTACAACAACAAACACTACAACAACGAACACCACATCAACGAACACCACAACAACGAACATTTCAACAACGAACACCTCAACAACGAATATCTCGACAACGAACACTACAACAACTAACATCACAACAACAAACATTGCAACAACGACCACCACAACAACGAACATCTCAACAACGATCCTCACAACAACGAACATCTCAACAACGAACACTACAACAACGAACATCTCAACAACGAATATCTCAACAACGAACACTACAACAACGAACACTACAACAACGAACACTACACAACGAACATCTCAACAACGAACACTACAACAACGAACATCACAACAACGACCATCACAAAACGAACATTTCAACAACAAACACCACAACAACGAACTTTACAACAACGAACATCTCAATAACGAACATCTCAACAACGAACCTCTCAACAACGAACACTACAACAATGAACACTACATCAACGAGCACCACAACAACGAACATCTAAACAACGTTCACTACAACAACGAACACCACAAGAACGAACATCACAACAACGAACATCACAACAACGAAGATCTCAAAAACGAACACCACAATAATGAACACTACAACAACGAAAATCAGAACAACGAACACTACAACAACGAACACTACAACTACGAAAACCTTAACAACAAACACCACAACAACGAACTTTACAACAACGAACACCACAACAAAGAACAATACAACAACGAACACCACAACAACGAACTCCACAACAACGAACTTTACAACAACGAACTCCTCAACAACGAACATTACAACAACGAAAATCAAATAAACGACCATTACAACAACGAACACCACTACAACGAACACTAAAACAACGAACACTACAACAACGAACATCTCAACAACGAACATCTCAACAATGAACACTACAACAATGAACACTACAACAACGAACACCACAACAACGAACACCACAACAACGAACACTACAAAAACGAACACCACAACAACGACACCACAACAACGAACACTACAACAACGAACACCACAACAACCAAATTTACAACAATGAACACTACAACAACTAACATTACAACAACGAACACTACAACAACAAACACTACAACAACGGACGCTACAACAACGAACACCACAACAACGAACATTAGAGCAACGAACACTACAACAACGAACGTTATAATAACGAACTTAACAACAAGGAACACTACAACAACGAACACTACAACAACATACACTACAACAACGAACACTACAACAACAAACACTACAACAACGAACATTACAACAATGAACACTACAACAACGAACACTACAACAACGAACAGTACAACAACGAACACCACAACAACGAACATTACAACAACGAACACTACAACAACGAACACTACAACAACGAACACTACAACAACGAACTTTACAACAATGAACACTACAACAACGAACACTACAACAACGAACACTACAACAACGAACACTACAACAACGAACACCACATCAACGAACACCACAACAACGAACATCTCAACAACGAACATCTCAACAACGAATATCTCAACAACGAACACTACAACAACGAACATCACAACAACGGACATTCAACAACGACCAAAACAACAACGAACATCTCAGCAACGAACCTCTCAACTACGAACATCTCTACAACGAACACTACAACAACGAACATCTCAACAACGAACATCTACACAACGAACACTACAACAACGAACACTACAAAAACGAACACCAAAACAACGAACACTACAACAACGAACACTACCACAACGAACACCACAAGAACGAACACTACAACAACGAACACTAAAACAACGAACACTACAACAACGAACATCTCAACAACGAACATCTCAACAATGAACACTACAACAATGAACACTAAAACAACGAACACCACAACAACGAACATCTCAACAACGAACACTACAACAACGAACATCACAACAACGACCATCACAAAACGAACCTCTCAACAACGAACATCTCAACAACGAACATTACAACAACGAACACTAGAACAACGAACACCACAACAACGAACACCACAATAATGAACACTACAACAACGAACACCACAATAATGAACACTACAACAACGAACACTAAAACAACGAACACCACAGTAACGAACACCACAATAAAGAACACTACAACAACGAAAATCAGAACAACGAACACTTCAACAACGAACACTACAACAACGAACACTACAACTACGAACATCTCAACAACAAACACCACAACAACGAACTTTACAACAACGAACAACACAACAACGAACATCTCAACAAAGAACACCACAATAATGTACACTACAACAACGAAAATCAGAACAACGAACACTACAACAACGAACACTACAACAGCGAACACTACAACTACGAAACCTTAACAACAAACACCACAACAACGAACATCTCAACAACGAACATCTCAACAACGAACACTACAACAACGAACACACACAACGAACACTACCACAACGAACACCACAACAACGACCACTACAACAACGAACACTAAAACAACGAACACTACAACAACGAACACTACAACAACGAACACTACCACAACGAACACGACAACAACGAACACTACAACAACGAACACTAAAACAACGAACACTACAACAACGAACACCAAAACAACGAACACAACAACAACGAACACTACAACAACGAACACCACAATTATGAACACTACAACAACGAACACCAAAACAACGAGCACTACTACAACGAACACTACAACATGAACACTACCACAACGAACACCACAACAACGAACACTACAACAACGAACACTAAAATAACGAACACTACAACAACGAATATCTCAACAACGAACACTACAACAATGAACACTACAACAGAACACTAGAACAACGAACACCACAACAACGAACACCACAATAATGAACACTACTACAACGAACACTAGAACAACGAACACCACAACAACGAACATCTCAACAACGAACTCTACAACTATGAACATCTCAACAACAACACCACAACAACGAACTTTACAACAACCAACATCTCAACAACGAACATCTCAACAACGAACCTCTCAACAACGAACACTATAAACAAAAACACCACAACAACGAACATCACAACAACGAACACCACAACAACGAACATCTCAACAACGAACTCAACAACTACAAACTTCTCAACAACAAACACCACAACAACGAACTTTACAACAACGAACATCTCAATAACGAACATCTCAACAACGAACCTCTCAACAACGAACACTACAACAATGAACACTACATCAACGAGCACCACAACAACGAACATCTCAACAACGAACACTACAACAACGAACACCACAAGAACGAACATCACAACAACGAACATCACAACAACGAAGATCTCAAAAACGAACACCACAATAATGAACACTACAACAACGAAAATCAGAACAACGAACACTACAACAACGAACACTACAACTACGAAAACCTTAACAACAAACACCACAACAACGAACTTTACAACAACGAACACCACAACAAAGAACAATACAACAACGAACACCACAACAACGAACTCCACAACAACGAACTTTACAACAACGAACTCCTCAACAACGAACAATACAACAACGAAAATCACATAAACGACCATTACAACAACGAACACACTACAACGAACACTAAAACAACGAACACTACAACAACGAACATCTCAACAACGAACATCTCAACAATGAACACTACAACAATGAACACTACAACAACGAACACCACAACAACGAACACCACAACAACGAACACTACAAAAACGAACACCACAACAACGAACACCACAACAACGAACACTACAACAACGAACACCACAACAACAAAATTTACAACAATGAACACTACAACAACTAACATTACACAAAACGAACACTACAACAACGAACACTACAACAACGGACGCTACAACAACGAACACCACAACAACGAACATTAGAGCAACGAACACCAACAACGAACGTTATAATAACGAACTTAACAACAAGGAACACTACAACAACGAACACTACAACAACATACACTACAACAACGAACACACAACAACAAACACTACAACAACGAACATTAAACAATGAACACTACAACAACGAACACTACAACAACGAACAGTACAAAACGAACACCACAACAACGAACATTACAACAACGAACACTACAACAACGAACACTACAACAACGAACACTACAACAACGAACTTTACAAAAATGAACACTACAACAACGAACACTACAACAACGAACACTACAACAACGAACACTACAACAAGGAACACCACATCAACGAACACCACAACAACGAACATCTCAACAACGAACATCTCAACAACGAATATCTCAACAACGAACACTACAACAACGAACATCACAACAACGGACATTACAACAACGACCAAAACAACAACGAACATCTCAGCAACGACCTCTCAACCGAACATCTCAACAAACGAACACTACAACAACGAACATCTCAACAACGAACATCTCCACAACGAACACTACAACAACGAACACTACAAAAACGAACACCAAAACAACGAACACTACAACAACGAACACTACCACAACGAACACCACAAGAACGAACACTAAACAACGAACACTAAAACAACGAACACTACAACAACGAACATCTCAACAACGAACATCTCAACAATGAACACTACAACAATGAACACTAAAACAACGAACACCACAACAACGAACATCTCAACAACGAACACTACAACAACGAACATCACAACAACGACATCACAAAAACGAACCTCTCAACAACGAACATCTCAACAACGAACATTACAACAACGAACACTAGACAACGAACACCACAACAACGAACACCACAATAATGAACACTACAACAACGAACACTAAACAACGAACACCACAGTAACGAAACCACAATAAAGAACACTACACAACGAAATCAGAACAACGAACACTTCAACAACGAACACTACAACAACGAACACTACAACTACGAACATCTCACAACAAACACAACAACAACGAACTTTACAACAACGAACAACACAACAACGAACATCTCAACAAAGAACACCACAATAATGTACACTACAACAACGAAATCAGAACAACGAACACTACAACAACGAACACTACAACAGCGAACACTACAACTACGAAACCTTAACAACAAACACCACAACAACGAACACCACAACAGCGAACAATACAACAAACGAACACCACAACAACATACTCCACAACATCGAACACTACAACAACTAACATTACAACAACGAAAACTACAACAACAAACACTACAACAACGAACACCACATAAACAAAACACCACAACAACGAACATCTCAACACGAACATCTCAACAACGAATATCTCAACAACGAACACTACAAAACGAAAATCACAACAACGAACAATACAACAACGACCACCACAACAACGAAATCTCAACAACGACCTCTCAACAACGAACATCTCAACAACGAACACTACAACAACGAACATCTCAACAACGAATATCTCAACAACGAACACTACAACAACGAACACTACAATACGAACACCAAAACAACGAACCAATACAACAACGAACACTACAACAACGAACACTACCACAAACGAACACCACAACAACGAACACTACAACAACGAACACTAAAACAACGAACACTACAACAACGAACATCTCAACAACGAACATCTCAACAACGAACACTACAACAATGAACACTACAACAACGAACACCACAACAACGAACATGTCAACAACGAACATACAACAACGAACATCACAACAACGACCATCACAAAAACGAACATCTCAACGCAAACATCTCAACAACAAACACTACAACAACGAACACTAGAACAATGAACACCACAACAACGAACACCAAGTAATGAACACTACAACAACGAACACTAGAAGAACGAACACTTCACACAAAACACCACAATAATGAACACTACAACAACGAAAATCAGAACAACGAACACTTCAACAACGAACACTACAACAACGAACACTACAACTACGAACATCTTAACAACAAACACCACAACAACGAACTTTACAACAACGAAGATCTCAACAACGAACATCTCAAAACCGAACCTCTCAACAAACGAACACTATAAACAACGAACACCACAACAACGAACATCACAACAATGAACACCACAACAACGAACATCTCAACAACGAACTCTACAACTACGAACCTCTCAACAACAAACACCACAACAACGAACTTTACAACAACGAACATCTCAACAACGAACCTCTCAACAACGAACACTATAAACAATGAACACCACAACAACGAACATCACAACAACGAACATCATAACAACGAACATCTCACACACGAACTCTACAACTACGAACATCTCAACAACAAACACCACAACAACGAACTTTACAACAACGAAACATCACAACAACGAACATCTCAACAACGAACAAGACAATAATGAACACTACAACAACGAAAATCAGAACAACGAACACTACAAGAACGAACACTACAACAACGAACATCACAACAACGACCATCATAAAAACGAACATCTCAACAACGAACACTACAACAACGAACACTAGAACAACGAACACCACAACAACGAACACCACAATAATGAACACTACAACAACGAACACTAGAACAAACGAACACCACAACAACGAACACCACATAATGAACACTACAACAACGAAAATCAGAACAACGAACACTTCAAAACGAACACTACAACAACGAACTCTACAACTACGAACATCTCCACAACAAACACCACAACAACGAACTTTACAACAACGAACATCACAACAACGAACATCTCAACAACGAACAAGACAATAATGAACACTACAACAACGAAAATCAGAACAACGAACACTACAACAACGAACACTACACAACGAACATCACAACAACGACATCACAAGAACGAACATCTCAACATCGAACACTACAACAACGAACACTAGAACAACGAACACCACAACAACGAACACCACAATAATGAACACTAGAACAACGAACACTAGAACAACGAACACCACAACAACGAACACCACAATAATGAACACTACAACAACGAAAATCAGAACAACGAACACTTCAACAACGAACACTACAACAACGAACACTACAATACGAACATCTCAACAACAAACACCACAACAACGAACTTTACAACAACGAACACACAACAACGAACATCTCAACAAAGAACACCACAATATGAACACTACAACAACGAAAATCAGAACAACGAACACTACAACAACGAACACTACAACAGCGACCACTACAACTACGAAAACCTTCAACAAAAACACCACAACAACGAACACCACAACAACGAACAATACAACAACGAACACCACAACAACATACTCCAAAACAACGAACTTTACAACAACGAACACATCAACAACGAACATTACAACAACGAAAATCACAAAAACGACCATTACAACAACAAACACCACTACAACGAACACTACAATAATTAACACTACAACAACGAACAATACAACATTATACACTACAACAACGAACAAAACAACAACGAACACTTCAACAACGAACACTACAACAACGAACACCACAACAACGAACACCAAAACAACGAACACTACAACAACGAACACCACAACAACGAACACCACAACAACGAACACTACAACAACTAACATTACAACAACGAAAACTACAACAACAAACACTACAACACGAACACCACATCAACGAACACCACAACAACGAACATTTCAACAACGAACACCTCAACAACGAATATCTCGACAACGAACACTACAACAAAACTAACATCACAACAACAAACATTGCAACAACGACCACCACAACAACGAACATCTCAACAACGATCCTCACAACAACGAACATCTCAACAACGAACACTACAACAACGAACATCTCAACAACGAATATCTCAACAACGAACACTACAACAACGAACACTACAACAACGAACACCAAAACAACGACCAATACAACAACGAACACTACAACAACGAACACTACCACAACGAACACCACAACAACGAACACTACAACAACGAACACTAAAACAACGAACAACTACAACAACGAACATCTCAACAACGAACACTACAACAACGAACATCACAACAACGAACATCACAAAAACGAACATTTCAACAACAAACACCACAACAACGAACTTTACAACAACGAACATCTCAATAACGAACATCTCAACAACGAACCTCTCAACAACGAACACTACAACAATGAACACTACATCAACGAGCACCACAACAACGAACATCTCAACAACGTACACTACAACAACGAACACCACAAGAACGAACATCACAACAACGAACATCACAACAACGAAGATCTCAAAAACGAACACCACAATAATGAACACTACAACAACGAAAATCAGAACAACGAACACTACAACAACGAACACTACAACTACGAAAACCTTAACAACAAACACCACAACAACGAACTTTACAACAACGAACACCACAACAAAGAACAATACAACAACGAACACCACAACAACGAACTCCACAACAACGAACTTTACAACAACGAAGTCCTCAACAACGAACATTACAACAACGAAAATCACATAAACGACCATTACAACAACGAACACCACTACAACGAACACTAAAACAACGAACACTACAACAACGAACATCTCAACAACGAACATCTCAACAATGACACTACAACAATGAACACTACAACAACGAACACCACAACAACGAACACCACAACAACGAACACTACAAAAACGAACACCACAACAACGAACACCACAACAACGAACACTACAACAACGAACACCACAACAACCAAATTTACAACAATGAACACTACAACAACTAACATTACAACAACGAACACTACAACAACAAACACTACAACAACGGACGCTACAACAACGAACACCACAACAACGAACATTAGAGCAACGAACACTACAACAACGAACGTTATAATAACGAACTTAACAACAAGGAACACTACAACAACGAACACTACAACAACATACACTACAACAACGAACACTACAACAACAAACACTACAACAACGAACATTACAACAATGAACACTACAACAACGAACACTACAACAACGAACAGTACAACAACGAACACCACAACAACGAACATTACAACAACGAACACTACAACAACGAACACTACAACAACGAACACTACAACAACGAACTTTACAACAATGAACACTACAACAACGAACACTACAACAACGAACACTACAACAACGAACACTACAACAACGAACACCACATCAACGAACACCACAACAACGAACATCTCAACAACGAACATCTCAACAACGAATATCTCAACAACGAACACTACAACAACGAACATCACAACAACGGACATTACAACAACGACCAAAACAACAACGAACATCTCAGCAACGAACCTCTCAACTACGAACATCTCTACAACGAACACTACAACAACGAACATCTCAACAACGAACATCTACACAACGAACACTACAACAACGAACACTACAAAAACGAACACCAAAACAACGAACACTACAACAACGAACACTACCACAACGAACACCACAAGAACGAACACTACAACAACGAACACTAAAACAACGAACACTACAACAACGAACATCTCAACAACGAACATCTCAACAATGAACACTACAACAATGAACACTAAAACAACGAACACCACAACAACGAACATCTCAACAACGAACACTAACAACGAACATCACAACAACGACCATCACAAAAACGAACCTCTCAACAACGAACATCTCAACAACGAACAATACAACAACGAACACTAGAACAACGAACACTAGAACAACGAACACCACAACAACGAACACCACAATAATGAACACTACAACAACGAACACCACAATAATGAACACTACAACAACGAACACTAAAACAACGAACACCACAGTAACGAACACCACAATAAAGAACACTACAACAACGAAAATCAGAACAACGAACACTTCAACAACGAACACTACAACAACGAACACTACAACTACGAACATCTCAACAACAAACACCACAACAACGAACTTTACAACAACGAACAACACAACAACGAACATCTCAACAAAGAACACCACAATAATGTACACTACAACAACGAAAATCAGAACAACGAACACTACAACAACGAACACTACAACAGCGAACACTACAACTACGAAAACCTTAACAACAAACACCACAACAACGAACATCTCAACAACGAACATCTCAACAACGAACACTACAACAACGAACACCACAACAACGAACACTACCACAACGAACACCACAACAACGACCACTACACACGAACACTAAAACAACGAACACTACAACAACGAACACTACAACAACGAACACTACCACAACGAACACGACAACAACGAACACTACAACAACGAACACTAAAACAACGAACACTACAACAACGAACACCAAAACAACGAACACTACAACAACGAACACTACAACAACGAACACCACAATTATGAACACTACAACAACGAACACCAAAACAACGAACACTACTACAACGAACACTACAACAATGAACACTACCACAACGAACACCACAACAACGAACACTACAACAACGAACACTAAAATAACGAACACTACAACAACGAATATCTCAACAACGAACACTACAACAATGAACACTACAACAACGAACACTAGAACAACGAACACCACAACAACGAACACCACAATAATGAACACTACTACAACGAACACTAGAACAACGAACACCACAACAACGAACATCTCAACAACGAACTCTACAACTATGAACATCTCAACAACAAACACCACAACAACGAACTTTACAACAACCAACATCTCAACAACGAACATCTCAACAACGAACCTCTCAACAACGAACACTATAAACAAAAACACCACAACAACGAACATCACAACAACGAACACCACAACAACGAACATCTCAACAACGAACTCTACAACTACAAACTTCTCAACAACAAACACCACAACAACGAACTTTACAACAACGAACATCTCAATAACGAACATCTCAACAACGAACCTCTCAACAACGAACACTACAACAATGAACACTACATCAACGAGCACCACAACAACGAACATCTCAACAACGAACACTACAACAACGAACACCACAAGAACGAACATCACAACAACGAACATCACAACAACGAAGATCTCAAAAACGAACACCACAATAATGAACACTACAACAACGAAAATCAGAACAACGAACACTACAACAACGAACACTACAACTACGAAAACCTTAACAACAAACACCACAACAACGAACTTTACAACAACGAACACCACAACAAAGAACAATACAACAACGAACACCACAACAACGAACTCCACAACAACGAACTTTACAACAACGAACTCCTCAACAACGAACATTACAACAACGAAAATCACATAAACGACCATTACAACAACGAACACCACTACAACGAACACTAAAACAACGAACACTACAACAACGAACATCTCAACAACGAACATCTCAACAATGAACACAACAACAATGAACACTACAACAACGAACACCACAACAACGAACACCACAACAACGAACACTACAAAAACGAACACCACAACAACGAACACCACAACAACGAACACTACAACAACGAACACCACAACAACAAAATTTACAACAATGAACACTACAACAACTAACATTACAACAACGAACACTACAACAACGAACACTACAACAACGGACGCTACAACAACGAACACCACAACAACGAACATTAGAGCAACGAACACTACAACAACGAACGTTATAATAACGAACTTAACAACAAGGAACATTACAACAACGAACACTACAACAACATACACTACAACAACGAACACTACAACAACAAACACTACAACAACGAACATTACAACAATGAACACTACAACAACGAACACTACAACAACGAACAGTACAACAACGAACACCACAACAACGAACATTACAACAACGAACACTACAACAACGAACACTACAACAACGAACACTACAACAACGAACTTTACAACAATGAACACTACAACAACGAACACTACAACAACGAACACTACAACAACGAACACTACAACAAGGAACACCACATCAACGAACACCACAACAACGAACATCTCAACAACGAACATCTCAACAACGAATATCTCAACAACGAACACTACAACAACGAACATCACAACAACGGACATTACAACAACGACCAAAACAACAACGAACATCTCAGCAACGAACCTCTCAACTACGAACATCTCAACAACGAACACTACAACAACGAACATCTCAACAACGAACATCTACACAACGAACACTACAACAACGAACACTACAAAAACGAACACCAAAACAACGAACACTACAACAACGAACACTACCACAACGAACACCACAAGAACGAACACTACAACAACGAACACTAAAACAACGAACACTACAACAACGAACATCTCAACAACGAACATCTCAACAATGAACACTACAACAATGAACACTAAAACAACGAACACCACAACAACGAACATCTCAACAACGAACACTACAACAACGAACATCACAACAACGACCATCACAAAAACGAACCTCTCAACAACGAACATCTCAACAACGAACATTACAACAACGAACACTAGAACAACGAACACCACAACAACGAACACCACAATAATGAACACTACAACAACGAACACTAAAACAACGAACACCACAGTAACGAACACCACAATAAAGAACACTACAACAACGAAAATCAGAACAACGAACACTTCAACAACGAACACTACAACAACGAACACTACAACTACGAACATCTCAACAACAAACACCACAACAACGAACTTTACAACGAACAACACACAACAACGAACATCTCAACAAAGAACACCACAATAATGTACACTACAACAACGAAAATCAGAAAACGAACACTACAACAACGAACACTACAACAGCGAACACTACAACTACGAAAACCTTAACAACAAACACCACAACAACGAACACCACAACAACGAACAATACAACAACGAACACCACAACAACATACTCCACAACATCGAACACTACAACAACTAACATTACAACAACGAAAACTACAACAACAAACACTACAACAACGAACACCACATCAACAAACACCACAACAACGAACATCTCAACAATGAACATCTCAACAACGAATATCTCAACAACGAACACTACAAAAACGAAAATCACAACAACGAACAATACAACAACGACCACCACAACAACGAACATCTCAACAACGAACCTCTCAACAACGAACATCTCAACAACGAACACTACAACAACGAACATCTCAACAACGAATATCTCAACAACGAATACTACAACAACGAACACTACAATAACGAACACCCAAACAACGAACAATACAACAACGAACACTACAACAACGAACACTACCACAACGAACACCAAAACAACGAACACTACAACAACGAACACTAAAACAACGAACACTACAACAACGAACATCTCAACAACGAACATCTCAACAACGAACACTACAACAATGAACACTACAACAACGAACACCACAACAACGAACATGTCAACAACGAACAATACAACAACGAACATCACAACAACGACCATCACAAAAACGAACATCTCAACAGCAAACATCTCAACAACAAACACTACAATAACGAACACTAGAACAACGAACACCACAACAACGAACACCACAGTAATGAACACTACAACAACGAACACTAGAAGAACGAACACTTCAACAACAAACACCACAATAATGAACACTACAACAACGAAAATCAGAACAACGAACACTTCAACAACGAACACTACAACAACGAACACTACAACTACGAACATCTTAACAACAAACACCACAACAACGAACTTTACAACAACGAAGATCTCAACAACGAACATCTCAAAACCGAACCTCTCAACAACGAACACTATAAACAACGAACACCACAACAACGAACATCACAACAATGAACACCACAACAACGAACATCTCAACAACGAACTCTACAACTACGAACCTCTCAACAACAAACACCACAACAACGAACTTTACAACAACGAACATCTCAACAACGAACCTCTCAACAACGAACACTATAAACAATGAACACCACAACAACGAACATCACAACAACGAACATCATAACAACGAACATCTCAACAACGAACTCTACAACTACGAACATCTCAACAACAAACACCACAACAACGAACTTTACAACAACGAACATCACAACAACGAACATCTCAACAACGAACAAGACAATAATGAACACTACAACAACGAAAATAAGAACAACGAACACTACAAGAACGAACACTACAACAACGAACATCACAACAACGACCATCATAAAAACGAACATCTCAACAACGAACACTACAACAACGAACACTAGAACAACGAACACCACAACAACGAACACCACAATAATGAACACTACAACAACGAACACTAGAACAACGAACACCACAACAACGAACACCACAATAATGAACACTACAACAACGAAAATCAGAACAACGAACACTTCAACAACGAACACTACAACAACGAACACTACAACTACGAACATCTCAACAACAAACACCACAACAACGAACTTTACAACAACGAACATCACAACAACGAACATCTCAACAACGAACAAGACAATAATGAACACTACAACAACGAAAATCAGAACAATGAACACTACAACAACGAACACTACAACAACGAACATCACAACAACGACCATCACAAAAACGAACATCTCAACATCGAACACTACAACAACGAACACTAGAACAACGAACACCACAACAACGAACACCACAATAATGAACACTACAACAACGAACACTAGAACAACGAACACCACTACAACGAACACCACAATAATGAACACTACAACAACGAAAATCAGAACAACGAACACTTCAACAATGAACAATGCAACAACGAACACTACAACTACGAACATCTCAACAACAAACACCACAACAACGAACTTTACAACAACTAACAACACAACAACGAACATCTCAACAAAGAACACCACAATAATGAACACTACAACAACGAAAATCAGAACAACGAACACTACAACAACGAACACGACAACAGCGAACACTACAACTACGAAAACCTTAACAACAAACACCACAATAACGAACACCACAACAACGAACAATACAACAACGGACACCACAACAACATACTCCACAACAACGAACTTTACAACAACGAACACCTCAACAACGAACATTACAACAACGAAAATCACAAAAACGACCATTACAACAACGAACACCACTACAACGAACACTACAATAATTAACACTACAACAACGAACAATACAACATTAAACACTACAACAACGAACAAAACAACAACGAACACTTCAACAACGAACACTACAACAACGAACACCACAACAACGAACACCACTACAACGAACACTACAACAACGAACACCACAACAACGAACACCACAACAACGAACACTACAACAACTAACATTACAACAACGAAAACTACAACAACAAACACTACAACAACGAACACCACATCAACGAACACCACAACAACGAACATTTCAACAACGAACACCTCAACAACGAATATCTCGACAACGAACACTACAACAACTAACATCACAACAACAAAACATTGCAACAACGACCACCACAACAACGAACATCTCAACAACGATCCTCACAACAACGAACATCTCAACAACGAACACTACAACAACGAACATCTCAACAACGAATATCTCAACAACGAACACTACAACAACGAACACTACAACAACGAACACCAAAACAACGACCAATACAACAACGAACACTACAACAACGAACACTACCACAACGAACACCACAACAACGAACACTACAACAACGAACACTAAAACAACGAACACTACAACAACGAACATCTCAACAACGAACATCTCAACAACGAACACTACAACAACGAACATCACAACAACGACCATCACAAAAACGAACATCTCAACAACAAACATCTCAACAACGAACACTACAACAACGAACACTAGAACAACGAACACCACAACAACGAACACCACAATAATGAACACTACAACAACGAACACTAGAACAACGAACACCACAACAACGAACACCATAATAATGAACACTACAACAACGAAAATCAGAACAACGAACACTTCAACAACGAACACTACAACAACGAACACTACAACTACCAACATCTTAACAACAAACACCACAACAACGAACTTTACAACAACGAACATCTCAACAACGAACATCTCAAAAACGAACCTCACAACAACGAACACTATAAACAACGAACACCACAACAACGAACATCACAACAATGAACACCACAACAACGAAAATCAGAACAACGAACACTACAACAACGAACACTACAACAACGAACATCACAACAACGACCATCACAAAAACGAACATCTCAACAACGAACACTACAACAACGAACACTAGAACAACGAACACTACAACAACGAACACCACAATAATGAACACTACAACAACGAAAATCAGAACAACGAACACTTCAACAACGAACACTACAACAACGAACACTACAACTACGAACATCTCAACAACAAACACACAACAACGAACTTTACAACAACGAACATCACAACAACGAACATCTCAACAACGAACAAGACAATAATGAACATTACAACAACGAAAATCAGAACAATGAACACTACAACAACGAACACTACAACAACGAACATCACAACAACGACCATCACAAAAACGAACATCTCAACATCGAACACTACAACAACGAACACTAGAACAACGAACACCACAACAACGAACACCACAATAATGAACACTACAACAACGAACACTAGAACAACGAACACCACAACAACGAACACCACAATAATGAACACTACAACAACGAAAATCAGAACAACGAACACTTCAACAATGAACAATGCAACAACGAACACTACAACTACGAACATCTCAACAACAAACACCACAACAACGAACTTTACAACAACGAACAACACAACAACGAACATCTCAACAAAGAACACCACAATAATGAACACTACAACAACGAAAATCAGAACAACGAACACTACAACAACGAACACGACAACAGCAAACACTACAACTACGAAAACCTTAACAACAAACACCACAATAACGAACACCACAACAACGAACAATACAACAACGGACACCACAACAACATACTCCACAACAACGAACTTTACAACAACGAACACCTCAACAACGAACATTACAACAACGAAAATCACAAAAACGACCATTACAACAACGAACACCACTACAACGAACACTACAATAATTAACACTACAACAACGAACAATACAACATTAAACACTACAACAACGAACAAAACAACAACGAACACTTCAACAACGAACACTACAACAACGAACATCTCAACAACGAATATCTCAACAACGAACACTACAACAACGAACACTACAACAACGAACACCAAAACAACGACCAATACAACAACGAACACTACAACAACGAACACTACCACAACGAACACCACAACAACGAACACTACAACAACGAACACTAAAACAACGAACACTACAACAACGAACATCTCAACAACGAACATCTCAACAACGAACACTACAACAACGAACATCACAACAACGACCATCACAAAAACGAACATTTCAACAACAAACATCTCAACAACGAACACTACAACAACGAACACTAGAACAACGAACACCACAACAACGAACACCACAATAATGAACACTACAACAACGAACACTAGAACAACGAACACCACAACAACGAACACCATAATAATGAACACTACAACAACGAAAATCAGAACAACGAACACTTCAACAACGAACACTACAACAACGAACACTACAACTACCAACATCTTAACAACAAACACCACAACAACGAACTTTACAACAACGAACATCTCAACAACGAACATCTCAAAAACGAACCTCACAACAACGAACACTATAAAAACGAACACCACAACAACGAACATCACAACAATGAACACCACAACAACGAAAATCAGAACAACGAACACTACAACAACGAACACTACAACAACGAACATCACAACAACGACCATCACAAAAACGAACATCTCAACAACGAACACTACAACAACGAACACTAGAACAACGAACACTACAACAACGAACACCACAATAATGAACACTACAACAACGAAAATCAGAACAACGAACACTTCAACAACGAACACTACAACAACGAACACTACAACTACGAACATCTCAACAACAAACACCACAACAACGAACTTTACAACAACGAACATCACAACAACGAACATCTCAACAACGAACAAGACAATAATGAACACTACAACAACGAAAATCAGAACAATGAACACTACAACAACGAACACTACAACAACGAACATCACAACAACGACCATCACAAAAACGAACATCTCAACATCGAACACTACAACAACGAACACTAGAACAACGAACACCACAACAACGAACACCACAATAATGAACACTACAACAACGAACACTAGAACAACGAACACCACAACAACGAACACCACAATAATGAACACTACAACAACGAAAATCAGAACAACGAACACTTCAACAATGAACAATGCAACAACGAACACTACAACTACGAACATCTCAACAACAAACACCACAACAACGAACTTTACAACAACTAACAACACAACAACGAACATCTCAACAAAGAACACCACAATAATGAACACTACAACAACGAAAATCAGAACAACGAACACTACAACAACGAACACGACAACAGCGAACACTACAACTACGAAAACCTTAACAACAAACACCACAATAACGAACACCACAACAACGAACAATACAACAACGGACACCACAACAACATACTCCACAACAACGAACTTTACAACAACGAACACCTCAACAACGAAACATTACAACAACGAAAATCACAAAAACGACCATTACAACAACGAACACCACTACAACGAACACTACAATAATCAACACTACAACAACGAACAATACAACATTAAACACTACAACAACGAACAAAACAACAACGAACACTTCAACAACGAACACTACAACAACGAACACCACAACAACGAACACCACTACAACGAACACTACAACAACGAACACCACAACAACGAACACCACAACAACGAACACTACAACAACTAACATTACAACAACGAAAACTACAACAACAAACACTACAACAACGAACACCACATCAACGAACACCACAACAACGAACATTTCAACAACGAACACCTCAACAACGAATATCTCGACAACGAACACTACAACAACTAACATCACAACAACAAACATTGCAACAACGACCACCACAACAACGAACATCTCAACAACGATCCTCACAACAACGAACATCTCAACAACGAACACTACAACAACGAACATCTCAACAACGAATATCTCAACAACGAACACTACAACAACGAACACTACAACAACGAACACCAAAACAACGACCAATACAACAACGAACACTACAACAACGAACACTACCACAACGAACACCACAACAACGAACACTACAACAACGAACACTAAAACAACGAACACTACAACAACGAACATCTCAACAACGAACATCTCAACAACGAACACTACAACAACGAACATCACAACAACGACCATCACAAAAACGAACATCTCAACAACAAACATCTCAACAACGAACACTACAACAACGAACACTAGAACAACGAACACCACAACAACGAACACCACAATAATGAACACTACAACAACGAACACTAGAACAACGAACACCACAACAACGAACACCATAATAATGAACACTACAACAACGAAAATCAGAACAACGAACACTTCAACAACGAACACTACAACAACGAACACTACAACTACCAACATCTTAACAACAAACACCACAACAACGAACTTTACAACAACGAAATCTCAACAACGAACATCTCAAAAACGAACCTCACAACAACGAACACTATAAACAACGAACACCACAACAACGAACATCACAACAATGAACACCACAACAACGAAAATCAGAACAACGAACACTACAACAACGAACACTACAACAACGAACATCACAACAACGACCATCACAAAAACGAACATCTCAACAACGAACACTACAACAACGAACACTAGAACAACGAACACTACAACAACGAACACCACAATAATGAACACTACAACAACGAAAATCAGAACAACGAACACTTCAACAACGAACACTACAACAACGAACACTACAACTACGAACATCTCAACAACAAACACCACAACAACGAACTTTACAACAACGAACATCACAACAACGAACATCTCAACAACGAACAAGACAATAATGAACATTACAACAACGAAAATCAGAACAATGAACACTACAACAACGAACACTACAACAACGAACATCACAACAACGACCATCACAAAAACGAACATCTCAACATCGAACACTACAACAACGAACACTAGAACAACGAACACCACAACAACGAACACCACAATAATGAACACTACAACAACGAACACTAGAACAACGAACACCACAACAACGAACACCACAATAATGAACACTACAACAACGAAAATCAGAACAACGAACACTTCAACAATGAACAATGCAACAACGAACACTACAACTACGAACATCTCAACAACAAACACCACAACAACGAACTTTACAACAACGAACAACACAACAACGAACATCTCAACAAAGAACACCACAATAATGAACACTACAACAACGAAAATCAGAACAACGAACACTACAACAACGAACACGACAACAGCGAACACTACAACTACGAAAACCTTAACAACAAACACCACAATAACGAACACCACAACAACGAACAATACAACAACGGACACCACAAACAACATACTCCACAACAACGAACTTTACAACAACGAACACCTCAACAACGAACATTACAACAACGAAAATCACAAAAACGACCATTACAACAACGAACACCACTACAACGAACACTACAATAATTAACACTACAACAACGAACAATACAACATTAAACACTACAACAACGAACAAAACAACAACGAACACTTCAACAACGAACACTACAACAACGAACACCACAACAACGAACACCACTACAACGAACACTACAACAACGAACACCACAACAACGAACACCACAACAACGAACACTACAACAACTAACATTACAACAACGAACACTACAACAACAAACACTACAACAACGAACATTGCAACAACGACCACCACAACGACGAACATCTCAACAACGATCCTCTCAACAACGAACATCTCAACAACGAACACTACAACAACGAACATCTCAACAACGAATATCTCAACAACGAACACTACAACAACGAACAAAACAACAATGAACACCAAAACAACGACCAATACAACAACGAACGCTACAACAACGAACACTACCATAACGAACACCACAACAACGAACACTACAACAACGAACACTAAAACAACGAACACTACAACAACGAACATCTCAACAACGAACATCTCAACAACGAACACTACAACAACGAACATCACAACAACGACCATCACAAAAACGAACATCTCAACAACAAACATCTCAACAACGAACACTACAACAACGAACACTAGAACAACGAACACCACAACAACGAACACCACAATAATGAACACTACAACAACGAACACTAGAACAACGAACACCACAACAACGAACACCATAATAATGAACACTACAACAACGAAAATCAGAACAACGAACACTTCAACAACGAACACTACAACAACGAACACAACTACGAACATCTTAACAACAAACACCACAACAACGAACTTTACAACAACGAACATCTCAACAACGAAAAACACAAAAACGAACCTCACAAACAACGAACACTATACACAACGAACACCACAACAACGAACATCACAACAATGAACACCACAACAACGAAAATCAGAACAACGAACACTACAACAACGAACACTACAACAACGAACATCACAACAACGACCATCACAAAAACGAACATCTCAACATCGAACACTACAACAACGAACACTAGAACAACGAACACCACAACAACGAACACCACAAAAATGAACACTACAACAACGAACACTAGAACAACGAACACCACAACAACGAACACCACAATAATGAACACTACAACAACGAAAATCAGAACAACGAACACTTCAACAACGAACACTACAACAACGAACACAACAACTACGAAAATCTCAACAACAAACACCACAACAACGAAAATCAGAACAACGAACACTTCAACAACGAACACTACAACAACGAACACAACAACTACGAACATCTCAACAACAAACACCACAACAACGAACTTTACAACAACGAACATCACAACAACGAACATCTCAACAACGAACAAGACAATAATGAACACTACAACAACGAAAATCAGAACAACGAACACTACAACAACGAACACTATAACAACGAACATCACAACAACGACCATCACAAAAACGAACATCTCAACATCGAACACTACAACAACGAACACTAGAACAACGAACACCACAACAACGAACACCACAATAATGAACACTACAACAACGAACACTAGAACAACGAACACCATAACAACGAACACCACAATAATGAACACTACAACAACGAAAATCAGAACAACGAACACTTCAACAATGAACACTACAACAACGAACACTACAACTACGAACATCTCAACAACAAAAACACCACAACAACGAACTTTACAACAATGAACAACACAACAACGAACATCTCAACAAAGAACACCACAATAATGAACACTACAACAACGAAAATCAGAACAACGAACACTACAACAACGAACACTACAACAGCGAACACTACATCTACGAAAACCTTAACAACAAACCCACAACAACGAACACCACCACAACGAACAATACAACAACGAACACCACAACAACATACTCCACAACAACGAACTTTACAACAACGAACACCTCAACAACGAACATTACAACAACGAAAATCACAAAAACGACCATTACAACAACGAACACCACTACAACGAACACTACAATAATTAACACTACAACAACGAACAATACAACATTAAACACTACAACAACGAACAAAACAACAACGAACACTTCAACAACGAACACTACAACAACGAACACCACAACAACGAACACCACAACAACGAACACTACAACAACGAACACCACAACAACGAACACCTCAACAACGAACACTACAACAACTAACATTACAACAACGAACACTACAACAACGAACACTACAACAACAAACACTACAACAACGAACACCACATCAACGAACACCACAACAACGAACACCACAACAACGAACATCTCAACAACGAACATCTCAACAACGAATATCTCAACAACGAACACTACAACAACGAACATCACAACAACGAACATTGCAACAACGACACCACAACAACGAACATCTCAACAACGATCCTCTCAACAACGAACCTCTCAACAACGAACACAACAACAACGAACATCTCAACAACGAATATCTCAACAACGAACACTACAACAACGAACACTACAACAACGAACACCAAAACAACGACCAATACAACAACGAACACTACAACAACGAACACTACCACAACGAACACCACAACAACGAACACTACAACAACGAACACTAAAACAACGAACACTACAACAACGAACATCTCAACAACGAACATCTCAACAACGAACACTACAACAACGAACATCACAACAACGACCATCACAAAAACGAACATCTCAAAACAAACATCTCAACAACGAACACTACAAACAACGAACACTAGAACAACGAACACCACAACAACGAACACCACAATAATGAACACTACAACAACGAACACAAGAACAACGAACACCACAACAACGAACACCATAATAATGAACACTAAAACAACGAAAATCAGAACAACGAACACTTCAACAACGAACAATACAACAACGAACTTTACAACAACGAATATCTCAACAACGAACATCTCAAAAACGAACCTCACAACAACGAACACCACAACAACGAACATCACAACAATGAACACCACAACAACAAAAATCAGAACAACGAACACTACAACAACGAACACTACAACAACGAACATCACAACAACGACCATCACAAAAACGAACATCTCAACAACGAACACTACAACAACGAACACTAGAACAACGAACACCACAACAACGAACACCACAATAATGAACACTAGCACAACGAACACTAGAACAACGAACACCACAACAACGAACACCACAATAATGAACACTACAACAACGAAAATCAGAACAACGAACACTTCAACAACGAACACTACAACAACGAACACTACAACTACGAACATCTCAACAACAAACACCACAACAACGAACTTTACAACAACGAACATCACAAACAACGAACATCTCAACAACGAACAAGACAATAATGAACACTACAACAACGAAATCAGAACAACGAACACTACAACAACGAACACTACAACAACGAACATCACAACAACAACCATCACAAAAACGAACATCTCAACATCGAACACTACAACAACGAACACTAGAACAACGAACACCACAACAACGAACACCACAATAATGAACACTACAACAACGAAAATCAGAACAACTGTAACAAACTAGGCTGTTGTAAGAATTATCCAGAGTGGTTTATCGACAAAAGAGAATGGGAAGCTGAGCCGCATGGTGACCTGACCCCCAGGGGAATTCGCGGTGGAAATAACCGACGCTTTGTTCATAGCTGCGTATAATGAATCATCCTATAGTATTCAGTAATTTAGAGAAAATTAGCCTTTATTCATTTTGCATTAAAATTGTATTGTATAATAGTACTGGATACAATATCAAGAGTATTCTAATTATTGAGTTTAAGTCACCATCAGTGACGTCACGAATCAGATCTAACTTTTAAGGCGGAGTGACCGGCGGTCATAGGTCATCAGGGTTGACAGGTCTATATTTCTCAAAGTTTTAATAACCATTTTTGTGATCGGGAACAGCTCTGCCGTTAGATGTTTGTAATTTAATTCAGTAAAATAATTCAACCAGTCTGGATCAATTAAGTACAACAGAGTTAATTGTTATAACTTAACCTTGCTAGTAACTGGGTAAGCGACTAGGCGGAACAATACAATTCTGTCTGGGGTAGTCCAGACAAGGAAAAATCAGTGTGGACGGAGCAGCTGGGAGAGGTCAAACATCTTACCTCTCCCCAAGACCAGCCAACATCAGAGCTGGTCGCCCAAGGTATAGTTGCTATGTTATGTATAGAAATAGTCTCATTTGCCACTCAGGTCAAGTAGGGAGTGTTAAAGTGATAGGGAGTGAACATATTTAGATTTTGTTTTAGTTTTCTTTTAATAAATTAAATTTGTTATTAATTTGCATTTTATTGTTTCCATGTGTTTTATGTGTATACTTGTCCTGGTCACGTGGTCCACACGAGGCAGAGTTGCATTGGGCGCCGATTCTAACATCGAATCGGAATTATCATTACCGTGTAATTTATTCCACACTCAAGGTCATCGTTATAGTGGGGATCAAGCCCCTAGGTTGATTAATTAGCGTGATCGATCCAGACCTCGATCATTGCTCTTGTATTACTGGTCTGGTGGTGGCAGCAGAGGTGACTCTAGGGTTTTGTTCAGAGCTTAGGTCACGTCATACTGGGTGTAGAATCCTAAGTCGGTCAATCGTCTTAGGACCACGTGGCGTGGAGTTGGCTTTGGTAAAAGTTTTGGAGTCCCTTGGTAGAGAATAATAAAAGTAAGAATACGGGTAGAGGGAGTAGAAGGAAAGAAGAGAGGAACCCAAACCCGTGTTACAATGGTGCACAGCGGTGGTTTCAACAATTTTGTTTGAAATTGTTGAAAGGCTCACGCGTCTAGCCGTTCGAACACGTGCGCGGATGCTAAGGAGACAGCCGCGGGCCAGGATTAGCAGTGCGCCCCACAAGTGCGTTTGAGTGGGGATTGGCGAATCTTGGGTCATGCGGGCTGATATGATTAAGGTTTAGTTAGTAAGATTAGGCTGTTAAAATAGATTTATTGAAAAGGAGACCGCTCCGAGTTGATTGGACTGGGTACCATACTCGACCCATTGCAATTAATTCAGAGGTGTTGGGAGCCACCATACTCTCAACAGCAGTTCCTTGAGGGCTGTCGGGGGCGGATATATCTGTGGGACGCCAGTAGATAGTCCGAGGGCGTTATTAGACGACCCAAAACGCTAGGAAAAACGTAATCCGTGAAGGGCGTTGCGGCCTCCGAGGGACGGACTAGTAACCTACCTAGCAGCGATTCAACAACTAAGTGATCGCACACTTAGTGGAGGTTGAGTCGTCCCTAGTCATAATTGTTGCTGAAAGCTGCGTGTCGCTCTGTTGGAACCTAGATGGTGTGGCCTCTAGGCTAGGTGTGGTACGGCGAGCCGGTAGGACAATTATAAGATTAAGTCGAGTGCATTTTTGAATTAAGTATACTTAAATTTATAAAGTAATTTCCGTTTATTTGCGTTGTTCTAGATTAATTTTTTTCCCTAAATTCAATCCCCGGTTAAAATTTTTCAAGTGTTTAGCGTTTTCTTGCATATTAGGCTAAGTGCGTACGTTAAGTTTTGTTATTCCCTGTTGTATTAGTCTAAGTCAGAGGCGTTGTTAATCCTCTGGACTTAGGGCTATGTGTCGGTCACGATAGATAAGTGAAGGAGTTTAAGGGATAGTAAGTTGCGTGTAAATGTTATTTGTCCGTGGAATATTTCTAAGTATTTTGGGATAAGTTTTCGGCTAAGTCAATGTCGGAAAGTCGTTAACTGTAATTAATTTGTATTCGTGGGTCACGTGTATGATCTGGGCGTCATTAGGATTCCCAGTCGATGCGAGTGATATTTTCTAGTTTTTACCAGTAAGACGGTAGAATTGTGTTTGTAGACTTAGAATTCTGTTTTCAGTAGAAACGTAGGTGGAAAATTTTCTAAGTCCAGCTTGGGCTAGAATCTGACTTTTTGGCGGAAATTCTAATTTTCATGTTTCGTGTATTCTGGGGTCAGTATTACTCTCTAGTGCGCGCAAGGGACGTAATTCTGTTCGTAAAGCATTAAACAGTGATAATTACATTTTTGCCGAATTTAGTTATTTTTCGAGAAAATCGTGTTGTAATTTTGTCAGAGTCCATTTGAGGTGAAAATCTCGGATTTTGACGAAAATTCGAATTAGTGAGTGTTGAAACCGCCCGAAGTGTCAGTATTGTTCTGTATACAACGTCAGTAGTAAATAATAACGTATTTATATCTGGAACGAGAAACCCAAATTTTTGTGAATTAAAGGAGTTTTGTGATATTTGGGGTGATAGAAATTTTTTCCCTCGGAGTCAGAAAAATTGGCAGAGTCCAGCAATTGAGTAAAAACGCAGTTTTTGATAAAAATTCAATTTTTAGTAAGCATTTATAGGTCCTGGGTGTCTATATTAATCGCTAGAGCGGTTTATTAACGTAAAACTAGTTATTTTCCTTCAGAACAAAAATTTTGATTTTTCAGCGTTTAAGCGAAAAAGCGCGGGACTTAGTTTTTTTCAGCGCAGCTGGTCCCGCTCCATCAGTCATCAGTGGCCACGCTGCTCACTTCAAGCGCGTTTAGTATTCAAGTACAGTAAATATTCTTTATTAATCCATCACGAGTGCTGCGCGTTAGTTGCGTTATCATTTAAATTGTTTTATATAAATTAGATTCTTTAATTTTTTTAACGTAAAGGACTTAGGTTTCAGCAATAGAACTGCGGGATATTTCACGGTCAGACACGAGTGCGGGGCAGACACTCATTCATTGGATTCACTTCAGCGATTCTCTCGATAAATCGTTGTATTTCCTATTTTGGGAATTTAGTAGTTTTCTCTTAGAATAGAGTTGTGATTTTTTTTTATTTGTGTAAGATCACGGTTGTAGTGAGTCCGGGTCGAGGGTGTACTAAAGGGTAGTTTAGAAGAGACGTGGCACACCAGGAATCACAGAAAATGTTTAACCCAGATAATGACCAGTCAGTGGGGACCAGTGGGAGTGGAAGTGGAAGTGTAGAGGACAGCACCTCTTCCGACACCACTGGGGACCACCTAGGTACACCTCATCCGTCACTACAACAACCCCAACCCCATCCTCAATTCCCATACCAATCCCTTCCCCCAACCCCACCATCCATACCCATCCAACCCCACACCCCATACCCATACCCATTCCAACCCCAGGCCACCCCATACCCATACCATTCCACCCCAGGCCACCCCATACCCATACCCATTCCAACCCCAGGCCACCCCATACCCATACCCATTCCAACCCCAGGCCACCCCATACCCATACCCACCCATCCAGCCCCAGGCCACCCATACCCACCCCAACCTCAATCCACACCCCAGCCTGAGGTCACCCACACCATACCTCAACCCCAACCTCAATCCACACCCCAACCCGAGGCCACCCACACCATACCTCAACCCCAACCTCCATCCACCCACCCAACCCCACCACCCACACCATACCTCAACCCCAACCCCAGGCCGCCACAGCCTTAGACAGGCAGATGCGCACGGAGACGCCGGGCACTCAGTTGTCGCCATACGTAGAGGCGTTAAGTAAAGGCGAGGGAGCCAAGCCGAGGAACTGTGGCGCGGGTTCATCAGGCGGGAAGCAGCCCTCAGCTGCAAGTTCGAGCCACCCTGCGCGGGGTACCAACAGAGATCCGCGGAGGTGTTACTCCTGCTGGAAGCGCGGGCATATACAGAGGGATTGCGAAGTCACTCCTACGAAAGCATGAAAGCAGGCTCCTAGTGATGGTAGGCCTACTTTTGAGGTGAAAGTGGAAGGTGTGAGATTGACAGCTTTTGTTGATACAGGAAGCCAGGCAACGGTAATTAAAAAGTCAGCCTTCAGCAATTTTAAGTATGCACGTCTTCAACGTTGCGCAAAGACATTAACAGCAGTCAATGGGGAAAAGATTGAGATCGTAGGTCAAGGTACAGTTAATTTTGAGATTGATGGGGAATTGCAGCCTCACACATGTACGATCGTAGAGAACCTTGATTTTCCTGGTCACATCTTAATGGGAACTGATTTTCTGTCGCGATTTGATTATTCCTTGTCTGCTCAAAAAGGGGCTAGGAACTGCAGGTTGCAGTTGGGACAGACTTCCTACCCAGTGGAGATGATCGACCATCCCCCAGTTGTAGCTTCAATTAAGAGGAAGCTGAAATATAATGCGCACTATCCAAAATTGATTTTTAAGTCTCTTCCAGACACAGTTAAGAGGTCATGCGCATTGCATGCATTGACCAAACAGAGTTGCCCACCACATTCTGTTAAATTTATTAAAGTAGCCGTGGGACGTCACATACAACCAGGTACCACCCTTCAGGTGGCTGGGAGATGTGATAGTTTATTAATTCCTCATCACTTAGTTGTAGTGCTCGATAAAGGTGCACTCATTCCAGTTGTCAATCTTTCACATAAGACTTTTCGCTTCAGGGCAGGTGATAGGGTATCTCAGGGAAC
Source organism: Procambarus clarkii (assembly GCF_040958095.1). NCBI lineage: Eukaryota > Metazoa > Arthropoda > Malacostraca > Decapoda > Cambaridae > Procambarus > Procambarus clarkii. The sequence goes on along the minus strand of NC_091182.1, from coordinate 3,104,389 downwards.
CATGGTGGAGGACACAGAAATCTTTCACCATGAGTCAGCTGAGACGCCAGCCGTCACTGCACAATGTAGTGCACTGAATATGTTGAACACTAAAACACCATCCAAAGTACAATACGAAACGAGAAATGTTGCACAGAATGTAGAGGAAGTGGAAAAATTAATTTCAGCACTTGATTTGCAACATGTTGCACAGGCGGATAGGAAGGCACTGAGAGGAGTTTTACGAAAATTCCCGAAATTGTTTGCGACAGAGGATGACCAGATTGGTCTCCTTGATAAGATCGAGCACACCATTCCAACTGGTGACCATTTGCCTGTGTACACAAGACAGTGGAGGTTGCCGGAACAGGCAAAGAACATTATCAGGGAGGAGTGCCAGAAAATGTTGAGACAGGGCGTGATAGAGCCTAGTACGTCACCGTGGCTCTCTCCTGTTGTGCTAGTTCGGAAACCGGACGGTAGTTATCGTTTCTGTGTTGACTACCGGAAGGTGAACGAACTAACTAAGGGTGATGTGTATCCGTTGCCCCGAATACAGGAGATAATAGATCAATTTGGTGCTGCTAAGTATTTCTCAACTCTTGACGCAAAATCGGCGTATTGGGCGATTCCGGTGGCAGAACAAGATAGGGAAAAAACAGCATTCTCGGATGGTAGGCACACTTATCAATTCCGTAGGATGCCGTTTGGTTTGAAGACAGCGCCTTCGTCGTTTCAGAGGGCCATCAACTTTATCCTTAGTCCGGTACTGGGTAGGCATTCTTTAGCGTACCTGGATGATGTTGTGATATATTCCAGGACGTTTGAGGAACACCTACAGGACTTGACTGAGACTTTGAAGTTGTTAGATCAGGCAGGTTTCAGGCTGAATGTTCAGAAGTGCACCTGGCGGCTCAGAAATTCAAATTTCTGGGGTTCCAGGTGTGCCCAGACGGTATCCGACCTGACCCAGATTCTTGCCGCGCCATTGCTGACATGCCTACTCCAAGGACAGCAAAGGACGTGCGTAGGTTTTTGGGGGCGGCCGGATATTTTCGTCGTCACATTGAAGGTTTCGCTGGCATTTCAGCACCCCTGACTGATCTGACAAAGAAAAATGCGAAGTTTGTGTGGAAATCTGAACATGACGAGGCCTATCGCAAACTGAAAGACCAACTAATCACGACACCGGTATTGGCTATTCCTGATTTTGAGAAAGAGTGGGAAGTGCACACTGACGCCAGCGGTATTGCTATTGGCGGGTGCTTAATTCAGCGAGACGCAGATAATTTACCCCATCCAGTAGCCTATTTCAGTAGGAAGGTCAAAGGACCTGAAGTTCGTTATTCAGCTACGGATCGGGAGGCACTGGCAGTAGTAGAATCAGTTAGGTATTTCGAGCCTTACCTATTTCAGCGGCATTTTGTAATCTACACAGACCATCGAGCGTTAACACACATATTTAAAAAGCGAACAAAATGCCCACGAATGTCACGCTGGTCTCACGAACTTTCGGCCCACTCATTCCAGATCTTGTACAAGCCTGGTCCAGCACATGTTGTGCCAGATACGCTAAGTAGAAATATAGCGGCAATGCAGATTAATGAAAATATTGAAACCATTCCATCGGATAAAATGAGAGAATACCAGATGAACGAGCCTAGATGGAAAGAGATTATTGAGTATTTAGAGGGAGGAAAATACCCGAAAAAGAAAAAGAATTTACCTATACATGATTTTGAGATGAAACAGGGCGTCCTGTATTATGTTAATAGCCAGAATGATAGGGCAGTATTTCAGCTAGTTATTCCGGACGCGTTGCGGTCATCAGCGTTAAAGCTTGCGCATGCTTCAAAAATTGCAGGGCATCCGGGGATCTTTAAAACGCACTTAAAAGCAAAGTCTCTATTTTATTTTCCAGGATTACTTTCTGAGGTAATCAATTTCGTGAAGTCGTGCCCTCGTTGCCAGAGGAGGAAAGGTACCCTTAAGGTACAAGCCCCACTTCAGGAATTTCCTGAAATTCGTGAACCGTTAGATCGTGTGGGGGCCGATCTGATTGATTTACACCACAGTCATGCAGGTAACAGATATGTGTTGGTGCTAGTTGACCATCTGTCTAGATACACTACACTAGTTGCATTACCTCAGAAGGATTCTCGTACGGTTGCAGATGCGTTCTTGCGTAGGTTCGTTACTGTATTCGGACCTCCTAAAGTTTTAGTCTCTGACCGGGGTCAAGAATTCAATGGGAATATATTTAGAGAAGTTTGTAAGATTTTAGAGACAACTTCGGCTTTTACAACGGCCTACCACCCACAAGCAAACGGAATGACGGAACGGACTAATCGTTCAGTCAAGGATATGCTTGCAATCCTTGCTGAACATGATGCAAACACCTGGGATGAACACCTACCCTATGTTCAGTTCGCCTTGAATACTGCCATCCACCAATCAATTAACACCCAACCACTTCATTTGTTTACTGGTAATTCATGCAATTTCCCTCAGGTCTGCTTAACAGACATAATGTTGCATACGGGGAGGACTATCCTTCAGAGGTCCTTGGAAAAATGAGAAATGCATGGAATATTGCAGCTGAAGCGTCCAAGAAGGCACGGACTCGGTATGCTCATTTTTATGACAAGAAAGTGCGCCCTCTTGAGTTGAAGGAAGGAAGCCTCGTATTGAGAGTGAATGAGGCTGCGCCCGCCAATCAGAGCAGGAAACTAGCTCCGAGGTGGCGAGGACCTATAGAGTAATTAAAAGGGCGGGGCCGGTTAATCTTGTTATAAAAGGAGTGTTCGAGGACCAGGTGGAAAGGACAATTCACGTAAATAAATTGAAACATTATCATGCTAGAGAGGAATTAGAACTGCCTTCAGCGGGTCTAGTTCCTGACTCAGCAGTGCTGACTCATGGCTTCACCGACGAGTCAGAAGATGAGGATGACCCTCTGTCATCGCTCATCAGTAGTCAGGTGCAGTCTCGCCACCCTATGGTGACGAGATCTCGCGCTATACAGTAAAGTAACTTCCTTGGTTAGTATAATTTAGTATTCATTAGATTTTCCTGTAAAGGCAATGAGATGTACTATGTCTATACTTGACTCAGGTAGCAACTTTTACCGTGCTCTGGGGTTCCACCTCCACCAAACCCAGAGTATATCTATGCTTCCGCTGTGTTGTGTCTGTCTGTTCCCAGGTCTGATTGGTACACCGACCCAGTTGTTCCAGCCACACGTGAACCCTTGTCTGTAAAGACCGAGGGGGGAGGCACGTTACACAAAGCCCTCCCCCCACCAGACCCAGTAACCCATACATCAGTTACTTTGGGGATGAGTGACTGTCCAAGAGTCACCCGGCCGACGCCTCACGTCACTAACGAGGTTGTCAGGGCCAGCGAGCTGTCCACATTATAGCAGTCACCGGAGGTGCCATACAACGCCGGGGTAGCTGTCTCGAGATCACCACTACCCACCTGCTGCGTCATCAAGACTGCAGCCATTCCAGCAGTGTTGGAGGAGAGGTCAAGAAATGGAAAGCACGTAGCAGTACTCAAGAATTTCGCCGGAAGATTAATGATTACGTCATCTGAAGTAACAAGAAAGCAGAAGTAAGGCGGTCACAGGTGGAAGGCACGGTTTCCCTACAGAGTACCGGGACTCGCCAATAGAAGGTCGCAAAATTGTCTCCTTTGGCCTAAAGTCGGCGGTACGAGGGTATACACAGTTGGTGTTTACGGCCTAGTAACCTGGTGACATCAAGAAACGCCTGAGATGACGTGAGCAATGATGGAAGACGAGATTCACCTGTTCTGCAAACAAGCAACCCGCCTCTACGACCTTCTGACACCACTCCTGCTAAGAGACACCGTTGGTACATCCAGTCTGCTCTGCTGTGGTCATCTGCGACAAGTTTAACATCAAGACTACCGTGTGAACTGTGATTGATACGAAGGCGTGTGGACTGTCGAGAGCAAGATTAATGGCCGAAGTAACAGTATTCTACAGCTGTCACTTGGCACTCCGCTCTACTACACTCTGTCGTCATTCAGGAGTACCGGATGGGAGTACAAGAGGACCAGGTATTGATGTCTACACAGGAAGAAGCAAGATCGACACCGTCATCGTCAGCGACTACATTCAGCATCCAGCAGCATCGATTTTTTTTTTCGTTTACTCAATATGAACAATTGATACAAACAACAAAGTTGGCTCTGAACATCTGTGTAAAGAACATCTGGACACTTTTGTTTAAATGTTGAAAAACAGATTTAGAATCAATACTTTATAAATGTTGAAAAACAGATTTAAAATAATAATTCTGGTATAATATATGAATTTTACTCTATAAATTGGTCAGTAATCAAAATCGAAGCCCCTGTGTAATTGTCTCAGCCCAGAACAAACGGTTATGGAAAATTATGTTGTGCTATTTTTTCAGAATGTTTGAACACAGGAGAGGCGGACCAATATAAACATTGACACTTCTAGTGAGTGAGAACACTTGGCTGTACAGTCAGCTGAAACCTGTGATATAGTATAGGAATTTTTTTTTATTTTTAGATACATGTAATAAACGTTAGGTGTGTTCCTTAACATGTCAAGGTTGACATTGATGGGGAGTGGTTAGTACACGGATGTGAACTTGATAGTTCCGTAGTACGCTCCCGGATGACTGAAAGTTCAGTCTGATGATATAACTTTAATGTTTGTTTGAGCACGGTGTGGCCGGCTCTAGAGGACACATGGACTTGGCTAGTGAAGAGCCAAGAGAGTTTAATAGCTAGTTTTGATGGTAGAGTAGGGACATGTTATTTAGCTATGTCAGTAAGGATAGGATGTATGTTTCCTGATATTAGAGGATTGCTGTCAGTTGACAGCTGAGAAATTTATGAAATATGAACATGTTCATTATGATGTTGGACTATTATTTGTCAAATTTTATTAGTTAGGTTAGCTTTTGTTTGTGGCATGAGTTGAATTGTGGGTTTGGATACTAAACCTCGTGAATTTTAACAAATTAACAAGGTTTACTAAGTGCTTGTGCGGGGGGGTTGTAACAAACTAGGCTGTTGTAAGAATTATCCAGAGTGGTTTATCGACAAAAGAGAATGGGAAGCTGAGCCGCATGGTGACCTGACCCCCAGGGGAATTCGCGGTGGAAATAACCGACGCTTTGTTCATACTGCGTATAATGAATCATCCTATAGTATTCAGTAATTTAGAGAAAATTAGCCTTTATTCATTTTGCATTAAAATTGTATTGTATAATAGTACTGGATACAATATCAAGAGTATTCTAATTATTGAGTTTAAGTCACCATCAGTGACGTCACGAATCAGATCTAACTTTTAAGGCGGAGTGACCGGCGGTCATAGGTCAGCAGGGTTGACATGTCTATATTTCTCAAAGTTTTAATAACCATTTTTGTGATCGGGAACAGCTCTGCCGTTAGATGTTTGTAATTTAATTCAGTAAAATAATTCAACCAGTCTGGATCAATTAAGTACAACAGAGTTAATTGTTATAACTTAACCTTGCTAGTAACTGGGTAAGCGATGCGGAACAATACAATTCTGTCTGGGGTAGTCCAGACAAGGAAAAATCAGTGTGGTACGGAGCAGCTGGGAGAGGTCAACATCTTACCTCTCCCCAAGACCAGCCCAACATCTAGCTGGTCGCCCAAGGTATAGTTGCTATGTTAGTATAGAAATAGTCTCATTTGCCACTCAGGTCAAGTAGGGAGTGTTAAAGTGATAGGGAGTGAACATATTTAGATTTTGTTTTAGTTTTCTTTTAATAAATTAAATTTGTTATTAATTTGCATTTTATTGTTTCCATGTGTTTTATGTGTATACTTGTCCTGGTCACGTGGTCCACACGAGGCAGAGTTGCATTGGGCGCCGATTCTAACATCGAATCGGAATTATCATTACCGTGTAATTTATTCCACACTCAAGGTCATCGTTTATAGTGGGGATCAAGCCCCTAGGTTGATTAATTAGCGTGATCGATCCAGACCTCGATCATTGCTCTTGTATTACTGGTCTGGTGGTGGCAGCAGAGGTGACTCTAGGGTTTTGTTCAGAGCTTAGGTCACGTCATACTGGGTGTAGAATCCTAAGTCGGTCAATCGTCTTAGGACCACGTGGCGTGGAGTTGGCTTTGGTAAAAGTTTTGGAGTCCCTTGGTAGAGAATAAAAAGTAAGAATACGGGTAGAGGGAGTAGAAGGAAGTAAAGAGAGAGGACCCAAACCCGTGTTACACAACGAACACTTCAACAACGAACACCACAATAATGAACACTACAACAACGAACACTAGAACAACGAACACCACAACAACGAACACCACAATAATGAACACTACAACAACGAAAATCAGAACAACGAACACTTCAACAATGAACACTACAACAGCGAACACTACAACTACGAAAACTTTAACAACAAACACCACAACAACGAACACCACAACAACGAACAATACAACAACGAACACCACAACAACATACTCCACAACAACGAACTTTACAACAACGAACACCTCAACAACGAACATTACAACAACGAAAAACACAAAAACGACCATTACAACAACGATCACCACTACAACGAACACTACAATAATTAACACTACAACAACGAACAATACAACATTAAACACTACAACAACGAACAAAACAACAACGAACACTACAACAACGAACACCACAACAACGAACACCACAACAACGAACACTACAACAACTAACATTACAACAACGAACACTACAACAACTAACATTACAACAACGAACACTACAACAACAAACACTACAACAACGAACACCACATCAACGAACACCACAACAACGAACATCTCAACAACGAACATCTCAACAACGAATATCTCAACAACGAACACTACAACAACGAACATCACAACAACGAACATTGCAACAACGACCACCACAACAACGAACATCTCAACAACGATCCTCTCAACAACGAACATCTCAACAACGAACACTACAACAACGAACATCTCAAGAACGAATATCTCAACAACGAACACTACAACAACGAACACTACAACAACGAACACCAAAACAACGAACAATACAACAACGAACACTACAACAACGAACACTACCACAACGAACACCACAACAACGAACACTACAACAACGAACACTAAAACAACAAACACTACAACAACGAACATCTCAACAACGAACATCTCAACAACGAACACTACAACAACGAACATCACAAAAACGACCATCACAAAACGAACATCTCAACAACAAACATCTCAACAACGAACACTACAACAACGAACACTAGAACAACGAACACCACAACATCGAACACCACAATAATGAACACTACAACAACGAAAACTAGAACAACGAACACCACAACAACGAACACTATAATAATGAACACTACAACAACGAAAATCAGAACAACGAACACTTCAACAATGAACACTACAACAACGAACACTACAACTACGAACATCTTAACAACAAACACCACAACAACGAACTTCACAACAACGAACATCTCAACAACGAACATCTCAAAAACGAACCTCACAACAACGAACACTATAAACAACGAACACCACAACAACGAACATCACAACAATGAACACCAAAACAACGAACATCTCAACAACGAACTCTACAACTACGAACTTCTCAACAACAAACACCACAACAACGAACTTTACAACAACGAACACTACAACAACGAACACCACATCAACGTACACCACAACAACGAACATCTCAACAACGAACCTCTCAACAACGAACACTACAACAACGAACACCACAACAACGAACATCACAACAACGAACACTACAACAAAGAACATCTCAACAACGAACATCTCAACAGCGAACATCTCAACAACGAACACTACAACAACGAACATCTCAACAACGAACATCTCAACAACGAACACTACAACAACGAACACTACAACAACGAACACTACCACAATGAACACCACAACAACGAACAATACAACAACGAACACTAAAACAACGAACACTACAACAACGAACATCTCAACAACGAACATCTCAACAACGCACACTACAACAACGAACACCAAAACAACGAACACTACAACAACGAACACTACAACAACGAACACTACCACAACGAACACCACAACAACGAACACTACAACAACGAACACTAAAACAACGAACACTACAACAACGAACACCAAAACAACGAACACTACAACAACGAACACTACAACAATGAACACCACAATAATGAACACTACAACAACGAACACCAAAACAACGAACACTACAACGACGAACACTACAACAACGAACACTACAACAACGAACACTAGAACAACTATACCACAACAACGAACACCACAATAATGAACACTACAACAACGAACACTAGAACAACGAACACCACAACAACGAACATCTCAACAACGAACTCTACAACTACGAACATCTCAACAACAAACACCACAACAACGAACTTTACAACAACCAACATCTCAACAATGAACATCTCAACAACAAACACCAGAACAACGAACTTTACAACAACCAACATCTCAACAACGAACATCTCAACAACGAACCTCTCAACAACGAACACTATAAACAAAAACACCACAACAACGAACATCACAACAACGAACACCACAACAACGAACATCTCAACAACGAACTCTACAACTACGAACATCTCAACAACAAACACCACAACAACGAACTTTACAACAACGAACATCTCAATAACGAACATCTCAACAACGAACCTCTCAACAACGAACACTACATCAACGAACACCACAACAATGAACATCACAACAACGAACACCACAACAAAGAACATCTCAACAAAGAACATCTCAACATCGAACGTTTCAACAGCGAACATCTCAACTACGAACACTACAACAATGAACACTACAACAACGAGCACCACAACAACGAACATCTCACAACGAACACTACAACAACGAACACCACAAGAACGAACATCACAACAACGAACATCACAACAACGAACATCTCAAAAACGAACACCACAATAATAAACACTACAACAACGAAAATCAGAACAACGAACACTACAACAACAAAACACTACAACTACGAAAACCTTAACAACAAACACCACAACAACGAACTTTACAACAACGAACACAACAACAAAGATCAATACAACAACGAACACCACAACAACGAAATCCACAACAACGAACTTTACAACAACGAACACCTCAACAACGAACATTACAACAACGAAAATCACAAAAACGACCATTACAACAACGAACACCACTAAAACGAACACTAAAACAACGAACACTACAACAACGAACATCTCAACAACGAACATCTCAACAATGAACAGTACAACAATGAACACTACAACAACGAACACCACAACAACGAACACTACAACAACGAACACCACAACGAAAATTACAACAATGAACACTACAACAACTAACATTACAACAACGAACACTACACCAACAAACACTACAACAACGGACGCTACTACAACGAACACCACAACAACGAACATCACAACAACGAACATTGCAACAACGACCACCACAACAACGAACATCTCAACAACGATCCTCTCAACAACGAACATCTCAACGACGAACACTACAACAACGAACATCTCAACAACGAATATCTCAACAACGAACACTACAACAACGAACACTACAACAACGAACACCAAAACAACGACCAATACAACAACGAACACTACAACAACGAACACTACCACAACGAACACCACAACAACGAACACTACAAAACGAACACTAAAACAACGAACACTACAACAACGAACATCTCAACAACGAACATCTCAACAACGAACACTACAACAACGAACATCACAACAACGACCATCACAAAAACGAACATCTCAAAACAAAACATCTCAGCAACTAACACTACAACAACGAACACTAGAACAACGAACACCACAACAACGAACACCACAATAATGAACACTACAACAACGAACACTAGAACAACGAACACCACAACAACGAACACCATAATAATGAACACTACAACAACGAAAATCAGAACAACGAACACTTCAACAACGAACACTACAACAACGAACACTACAACTACGAACATCTTAACAACAAACACCACAACAACGAACTTTACAACAACGAACATCTCAACAACGAACATCTCAAAAACGAACCTCACAACAACGAACACTATAAACAACGAACACCACAACAACGAACATCACAACAATGAACACCACAACAACGAAAATCAGAACAACGAACACTAAAACAACGAACACTACAACAACGAACATCACAACAACGACCATCACAAAAACGAACATCTCAACAACGAACACTACAACAACGAACACTAGAACAACGAACACCACAATAACGAACACCACAATAATGAACACTACAACAACGAACACTAGAACAACGAACACTACAACAACGAAACACAATAATGAACACTACAACAACGAAAATCAGAACAACGAACACTTCAACAACGAACACTACAACAACGAACACTACAACTACGAACATCTCAACAACAAACACCACAACAACGAACTTTACAACAACGAACATCACAACAACGAACATCTCAACAACGAACAAGACAATAATGAACACTACAACAACGAAAATCAGAACAATGAACACTACAACAACGAACACTACAACAACGAACATCACAACAACGACCATCACAAAAACGAACATCTCAACATCGAACACTACAACAACGAACACTAGAACAACGAACACCACAACAACGAACACCACAATTATGAACACTACAACAACGAACACTAGAACAACGAACACCACAACAACGAACACCACAATAATGAACACTACAACAACGAAAATCAGAACAACGAACACTTCAACAATGAACAATACAACAACGAACACTACAACTACGAACATCTCAACAACAAACACCACAACAACGAACTTTACAACAACGAACAACACAACAACGAACATCTCAACAAAGAACACCACAATAATGAACACTACAACAACGAAAATCAGAACAACGAACACTACAACAACGAACACGACAACAGCGAACACTACAACTACGAAATCCTTAACAACAAACACCACAACAACGAACACCACAACAACGAACAATACAACAACGAACACCACAACAACATACTCCACAACAACGAACTTTACAACAACGAACACCTCAACAACGAACATTACAACAACGAAAATCACAAAAACGACCATTACAACAACGAACACCACTACAACGAACACTACAATAATTAACACTACAACAACGAACAATACAACATTAAACACTACAACAACGAACAAAACAACAACGAACACTTCAACAACGAACACTACAACAACGAAACCACAACAACGAACACCACACTACAACGAACACTACAACAACGAACACCACAACAACGAACACCACAACAACGAACACTACAACAACTAACATTACAACAACGAACACTACAACAACAAACACTACAACAACGAACATTGCAACAACGACCACCACAACGACGAACATCTCAACAACGAACACTACAACAACGAACATCTCAACAACGAATATCTCAACAACGAACATCTCAACAACGAATATCTCAACAACGAACACTACAACAACGAACAAAACAACAACGAACACCAAAACAACGACCAATACAACAACGAACGCTACAACAACGAACTCTACCACAACGAACACCACAACAACGAACACTACAACAACGAACACTAAAACAACGAACACTACAACAACGAACATCTCAACAACGAACATCTCAACAACGAACACTACAAAACGAACATCACAACAACGACCATCACAAAAACGAACATCTCAACAACAACACATCTCAACAACGAACACTACAACAACGAACACTAGAACAACGAACACCACAACTAACACCACAATAATGAACACTACAACAACGAACACTAGAACAACGAACACCACAACAACGAACACCATAATAATGAACACTACAACAACGAAAATCAGAACAACGAACACTTCAACAACGAACACTACAACAACGAACACAACTACGAACATCTTAACAACAAACACCACAACAACGAACATCTCAACAACGAACATCTCAAAAACGAACCTCACACACAACGAACACTATACACAACGAACACCACAACAACGAACATCACAACAATGAACACCACAACAACGAAAATCAGAACAACGAACACTTCAACAACGAACACTACAACAACGAACATCACAACAACGACCATCACAAAAACGAACATCTCAACAACGAACACTACAACAACGAACACTAGAACATCGAACACCACAACAACGAACACCACAATAATGAACACTACAACAACGAACACTAGAACAACGAACACCACAACAACGAACACCACAATAACGAACACTACAACAACGAAAATCAGAACAACGAACACTTCAACAACGAACACTACAACAACGAACACAACAACTACGAACATCTCAACAACAAACACCACAACAACGAACTTTACAACAACGAACATCACAAAAACGAACATCTCAACAACGAACAAGACAATAATGAACACTACAACAACGAAAATCAGAACAACGAACACTACAACAACGAACACTACAACAACGAACATCACAACAACGACCATCACAAAAACGAACATCTCAACATCGAACACTACAACAACGAACACTAGAACAACGAACACCTCAACAACGAACACCACAATAATGAACACTACAACAACGAACACTAGAACAACGAACACCATAACAACGAACACCACAATAATGAACACTACAAACAACGAAATCAGAACAACGAACACTTCAACAATGAACACTACAACAACGAACACTACAACTACGAACATCTCAACAAAAAACACCACAACAACGAACTTTACAACAATGAACAACACAACAACGAACATCTCAACAAAGAACACCACAATAATGAACACTACAACAACGAAAATCAGAACAACGAACACTACGACAACGAACACTACAACAGCGAACACTACAACTACGAAAACCTTAACAACAAACACCACAACAACGAACACCACCACAACGAACAATACAACAACGAACACCACAACAACATACTCCACAACAACGAACTTTACAACAACGAACACTCAACAACGAACATTACAACAACGAAAATCACAAAAACGACATTACAACAACGAACACACTACAACGAACACTACAATAATTAACACTACAACAACGAACAATACAACATTAAACACTACAACAACGAACAAAACAACAACGAACACTTCAACAACGAACACTACAACAACGAACACCACAACAACGAAACCATAACAACGAACACTACAACAACGAACACCACAAACAACGAACACCTCAACAACGAACACTACAACAACTAACATTACAACAACGAACACTACAAAACGAACACTACAACAACAAACACTACAACAACGAACACCACATCAACGAACACCCAACAACGAACACCACAACAACGAA